>NC_086452.1:323920095-324220095 GCF_028390025.1 Pseudophryne corroboree | reverse complement strand
GGAGCCCATGCGGAGTTTAGTACCTACTGAAGTAGTGTCTGCAACCCATGTCCGTGATTCCGATCTGCCCAGGAAGGATGGTGAGCATGTGTATTTGTCTTATCATTCCATTACATTTCTTCTGTCTTTATGTTTTTTGTTGATGTGTGTCATGTGACGTTGCATATTACTCCCATCTGCATGTGTGCATCAGCAAATACATTGTTTTTGGTTTGTTTTTTTACCAAAGCCAATATAACATAGTACTTTATAGTATGTCATGTGTTTTTTTTACAGTACATTTTCCATGTGTAGTTTGGTGTGTCATTGAATTGTACAGCAATAATTTTTTCCTTTGGCACATTTGCCAGTTTGCAAGTTGGCCTATGTTTTTGATTTCAGTTATCCCTGTGCAATGTTTGAAAATCAGTGGTTGACATGTTAGAGGCTGGAGTAGTGTAAAGTGGCTTTGAAGCCAGTTACATGTGTCATTTAATTAGTACTGTATGTAATCTTGTTTAAGACAAAACCACTATTTTTTGGTACATTTAGAGTCTGCATTTGTACCCTAACACAACACTGCAGACTTAGTTACCGTACTATTATGATGTTTTTTTTTTAAATGTGTTTTGGTTTTTGACTCATATTGTGCTAATGTGTGTTTGTAGTGCCACATCACAGAGCATTTTCTATATTGCATCTTTCATTAATGACATAACATTTTTCAATGAAGATGTCTGTGTTTTGGGTAGTTAGTGTATGTATTAGTAATTGTGGGGCAGATTTATTAAGCCTGGTGAAGTGATAAAGTTGAAGTTGATAAATTACCAAACAATCAGCTCATAACTTCCATGTTACAGGGTGGGTTTGCAAAATGTCACTTAGGAGCTCATTGGCTGGTGCTTTATTAACAACCACTTTATCATTTCACCAGGATTATTAAATCTGCCCCTGTGTCCTATGTCTGTGTCCTGTACATTATTTCCTGTGTTGCACTTTCCATAGTGCATATGGCTATTGGGCAATGTGTGTATTTATTTCAAACATTTATGGTTTTGTACAGAAATTATGCACACATAAATAAGCATCCATTTGAGAAAGATTTAATGTTTGTAAACATAATGGGTGGATGTATCAACAATAGCATGAATAAATTAGTTCTTTTATTTGTTTAATTATTTACAGTGTTGAAAAAAAGCAGTACTCCCATCACATAGTACGGCCTACAGTCACTCCCATTACATCTGATGATGATGACGCTGCGGAAGCAGGTAAAGTGTCCATTGTAGTATAGGTTATGTTTGTAAAGGAATGGCCATAACAAAAGTACACTTTAAATCCGAGGTCCATCCCAAGAAGTTTTGACCAGCAGAAGGAGGACTCCTGTAGCACACCAAACAAAAATACATGTGGCAACAAAGAAAGCAAGGTCTGATGTCCAATCACAACCACAGCAGTCTACTCCGCCACGAAGACTGTCTACATTTTCTTCGGTCCCACCACTCCAAATTTTGTTCACACCTCCAAGACGCCAACCACACTCCCCTCATCTTGATTGTGAGTAAGAAACTGTAATGATTAAATAAATTAAGCATCTCATAATAATCCATTTAATGAGACTAATTAACTGTAAATTCCACAAAATCTGCTATACTTACCGAAAACAAAAAAACATCAAATGGATTCTGAGCAAAATGGCCTTGTCCACATCCAGTAAAGATATGTATGTCCACTTCAGCCATACAGCAGCAGATTGTGTTGAAGATGCTGCAAAATAAACACATGTGTAAGCTTGCAAAATAGTAATATTATTTACCGCAATTTAACTTATGTGTTTGTCGTAACATTGGCACCAACATGCCAAAACATTACTAAGTTTAAGATTTAAACACTATAAGGCCAAAAATTAAGATTTTAAGTGTGTTTTTATGGTGGAGTATGTCTGATCTACCATACAACTTATGTGCTTGTTTTAATAATGAAGTAACCAGACACATTTGCCACAAACAGGAATATGTCTGTTTTGTAGTTCTGAGTGATGATGTTGCTATGCTGGATATCTGAATGCACCATTTAAATACATGTGTTCCATGTTTATTGCTTTGCTTAAATTTTTCAAACATATGTCAAACTTACGCAAAAATGGTTCTAATTCCAGATTCTAGTACTGGTACCAGCATCCAGACGCAACAGCAGCAACACAGTGACATGGATGAGACAATCATGTTACAAATGCAGCCATTAATCCAAGGAATCAGCCACCCAGCACCTGTGAGTACACCACCACATCAAAGCACTCCACCACCACAACACAGCCCAACAACACCAGTAGCACAAGGCCCTGATGAAGTGTTTTGGGACAGTTGGGCTACACAGCAGGCCACTAATCAAGATTGCCTGCGTAGGCAGACCTAAATTTTTGCAAACCTACCAGCTCACCTCAGAAGAATCAGCAGAAATATCAGTTGCCAAAATGAACCAACCACCAGAATTGCCAATACCATGGAAATCATGCGTGCAGACATTACACATGTCATGGGCAACTTACAAAGCATAATGGAAGAACAGCACAGACAACAGCAAAGCTACATCAACATCTTAGAAAACAATCAAATGATCAATGAATCTATCACCAGAATTTTAGAGAATCAAAATGCTGCAACATGTGAACTTAATGCCACCCTCACAAACCTCAATGAAACACTCAGATCCCAGCACCATCAGCAACCAAGCAGCAGTTCTGGTATGACTACTCCAATTCTATCGCCAGTGTCCTCACCACCAAGGCGCTCCACCAGAGCACACCAACACGACAGTGGTAAAGGCAAAGGCCAGTCCAAGCAGCCAACCCCCAAAAAATAAAAAATAGATACACCGATCTCTGTATAGAGAAGTAAATAAACACATTTCGTAAGTGTAGGTTTGTCACAATATCTATTACACTTACCACCTTGACAATTTTTTGAACATCATTAATTACAAGTGTTACAAACAACAACAGGATTTTGGCCAACACATTTATTCTTTTACATCTTTGAATTTTTTAGGAGGAGGACAAAGTTATTTGATCTGCACATTGATGTTAGCATGCAGTAACAAGACCACTTGATTTTTTTCTAATCATTACTCTTTCTAGATTCCAATCATTCTTATATCCTGCAGGCAGACTAATTGGCAGCCATGCAGAATGTCTTTAGCATGCAGTAACAAGACCACTTGATTTTTTTCTAATCATTACTCTTTCTAGATTCCAATCATTCTTATATCCTGCAGGCAGACTAATTGGCAGCCATGCAGAATGTCTTTAGCATGCAGTAACAAGACCACTTGATTTTTTTCTAATCATTACTCTTTCTAGATTCCAATCATTCTTATATCCTGCAGGCAGACTAATTGGCAGCCATGCAGAATGTCTTTAGCATGCAGTAACAAGACCACTTGATTTTTTTCTAATCATTACTCTTTCTAGATTCCAACTATTCTTATATCCTGCAGGCAGACTAATTGGCAGCCATGCAGAATGTCTTTAGCATGCAGTAACAAGACCACTTGATTTTTTTCTAATCATTACTCTTTCTAGATTCCAATCATTCTTATATCCTGCAGGCAGACTAATTGGCAGCCATGCAGATTCATCCATGACCAATACAAATTACAATGTGATTGTTAACTCGTTTACCTTTCTTCTCTATACAACATTACAAGAATAACACAATTGAGTAGGCTAAAAAGGTCCTAATATGTTGTGATCGAATTTAGATAATTCAGTGCCAAAATGAATGTCATTATTGTTGGGCCATGTTTGTGTGTGTTAAAAATGAGTAATAATTTTCTTACACATGATGCAGAAACAAAGAAATTGTAATTTTTTAAAATAAGCACAAATAATGTGTCTAATAATGGATATATGTGGCAAACTGTGTATTGACTTACAAATCAGCAAGTTTACTGCAGCAAACATTACGAAATAAATTATTTTTGATGATACTAAGTTTGTGTCCCTTAAATACGATGAAGCATCACACATAGGGACACATGTATTCCTCAAGGCTAACATATTATATGTGGAGGAGTGTTTAATTAGAACACAGGTTCTCAAACTCGGTCCTCAGGACCCCACACAGTGCATGTTTTGCAGGTCTCCTCACAGAATCACAAGTGACATAATTAGCTCCACCTGTGAACCTTTTAAAATGTGTCTGTGAGTAATTCATACACCTGTGCTTCTACTGGGTTACCTGCAAAACATGCACTGTGTGGGGTCCTGAGGGCCGAGTTTGAGAACCTGTGCATTAGGACGTTACACACAATCATAAAGTAAAATACTAAATAAATTACTATGTGGATTATGTGTGCTTGTAATAAATTATCTGTGCAAGTTTAATAACACTTATCCAGACTTCATGCATGCCACTCATAATCTGTTGTTTTGAGTTTTAAAATAAACACAAGACACATGCTACATTTGTTTTGTATAAAGCGAGGGTATGTTTGTATGCCTCAAGGAGACAGACACATTCTGAGTAATGGTTTTTAAATGAAAATGGGGCAACATATATTTAGGCTTACACAACAAATGAAAGAAGCTAACAAAACTTACCTTAAAAATAACGATTTATGAGATCTTGCCTAACCTGCCTCCCTACATCTGTACTACAAGTATCACCAGCTGTCTCTAATTCCTCTGCTTGCTGGCTGCTTTCTTCATCCTCCTCCTCCTCAACATGTGGCAGATGTTGTTGCAAACACATGTTATGAAGAAAGCAGCAGAACACAATTTGAGTCACCTTCAAGGGACTATACAACAAAAGGCCACCAGACTTATCCAGACACAGAAACCTAGATTTCAGCACACCAAAACATCTTTCTATCACATTCCGCGTGGACTTATGTGCATGATTGTAATTGTGTTCAGCAGGGCTATCAGGTCGGGACAATGGAGTTAGAAGCCAAGAGAAACAGCCATATCCTCCATCACCCAAAAGACATAGTAACGTGATTCATGTTAAGATACAGCAACACATAAGTAACACACTGTGGGGCAGATGTATTAACCTGGAGAAGGCATAAGGAAGTGATAAACCAGTGATATGTGCAAGGTAATAAAGGCAGCGGACAATCTGTTCCTAAATGATAATTTACATATTGGAGCTGATTGGCTGGTGCCTTTATCACCTTGCACATATCACTGGTTTATCACTTGCTTATGCCTTCTACAGGATAATACATCTGCCCCTGTATTTGGACAAAGTAGACACAGGCCTACACATATAAAATTACATACCCAGCAGCCATCCATCTGGCATTTGTCCGTCCTCAAACTTATCAAAGAGGGATGACTGACTGAGGATGAAGGAGTCATGGCAGCCCCCAGGGTAACCAGTAACAACACTCATTATTTTGAGATTTGCATCACAAACCACCTGAACATTTGTGGAGTGCTCTAGATGACAATTAGTATAGATGTGCTGCCTGCCCCTAGGTGGTCTCAGCTGAATGTGTGTGCAATCTATGGCTCCCAGCACATTGGGCATGCCAGCCAGCTCATAGAAATCTACCCTGACGGCATGCCACTGAGACTCCTAGGCAGTGCCAGATTAAGGTCCACATGGGCCTGGAGCTGACATTTATGAAGGGCCTATTGTGTGCCCCGGAAGGAGGTGTGATCAGCGCTGTGGTGGTGTAACTAGTGATGTGATATGTGTGGCATGTCTGTGGTCTAAATAGAGGGTGTGGCCTGTGCCATGAGTGTGGCTATCTCCATGGAGGTCATAGCTAGTGCCTACCTTCAACCACTTAATAGTTAACTATAAACAAGAAAAAACGTGTGACCACCATGTAATACACATCATTAGTGACCACCATATCATAGAGGGAGCATCACAGTGACCCCCATGTAATAGAGAGAGCTGGAAAGGTGCAGAGGTCTAAAGAGGAGCAATGATGAGGCAAAACTGAGCAGATGTGGAAAGATTAGAAAAGATGGGGGTAATACAGAGCAGACAGGGAAGAGAGGGCTCCTGGGACACACTTACCAGCACAGACACCACTTGCTTACACTCTTATATTGCCGGGTTGCAGTCTGCGGTGTGAAAAGGGGTATTGAGGTCGGTCGCACACTGGGAGCTATCGTGTCAGGCTCCCGGGTGCTACTCGCCTCAGATGGTATGAAAGTGGTATTACTGATGTACACATTTAATAACACCAACACCACTTACTGACAGATACCCCTTACAGACACAGACATCACTTATTGGCACATACATACTTAATGACAAACACCCCTTACTGACACAGATACAACTTACTGATACAAATACACAGGCACAAACACCACTTACTGACACAGACACCCCTTACTAATACAGATTCCACTTACTGTCACAAATGCAATGATACAGACACACTTACTGACCCCCCTTACTGATACAAACACACTTACTGACCCCCCTTACTGATACAAACACACATACTGATACAAACACATTTACTGACACAAACAGCCCTTACTGACAGATACCACTGACTGACACAGACACACTTACTGACACACACTTACTGACACAAACACACTTACATAAACAGACACTCCTTACTGACACAAACACACTTTATGACACAAGCACATTTACTGACATAAACACCCCTTACAGATACCACTTACACAGATACCCCTTACTGACACATATTCCACTTACTGATAAACATATTGAGTCACACCTACTAATACAGGCACACTTACTGACACACACATACTGACTCAGACACCACCTACTCACAAACACAACACATACTTACTGACAGATGCTACTTACTGACACAGACAACACAGATAAACTTACTGACACAGACACCACTTAAATATGGGAGAGGAAACCCCCGGTCCTGGTGTGTGCTGCAACTTGCCGGGTTTTGAACTCCAGCTCTGCTCTGACATCCATGGAGGCACGGGCAGATTGGGATGGAAAACCAGTTGGGGAAATTTCTGAAGCAGACCTAAATAGGGGGGTAGAGCCTATGAGGGGGCGGGGTCATGATGGCATATCTAATTGGATCTAATGGTATATAAGGAGCATGTGGAAGAGTGTAATGACTTATATAGGCATATGAAGGAGTCATATTTGGGGCATCTGGATGGTCTGATGGCATATAAAATGTGCTTGGGGGGGCAAATTGAGACTTTGCCTTGTGACCCACATGCCCCCCACTCCCATCTACTCCAAAACAGCAACTCTCGAAACCAATACCGGATCACACCTTATTATTAGCATTAGCTACTTAACTTTAAACTGTGCTCTCAATCTTCTTTACAGTGCTTTTATAGTGCTGGTGACTGCCCCTTCCAGCTCCTCTACAATGACATTCCTCCCACTTCAGACCCTCCTCTCCTCCATCACTCTGCTCCATCCCTCACACTACGGCACATCCCCTCCTCCATCCCTCACACTCCGGCACCTCCTCTCCTCCATCACTCTGCTCCATCCCTCACACTCCGGCACCTTCTCTCCTCCATCACTCTGCTCCTTCCCTCACACTCCAGCCCCTCCTCTCCTCTATCATTCTGCTCCATCCCTCACACTACGGCACCTCCTCTCCTCCATCCCTCACACTCCGGCACCTCCTCTCCTCCATCACTCTGCTCCTTCCCTCACACTCCAGCCCCTCCTCTCTTCTATCATTCTGCTCCATCCCTCACACTACGGCCCTCCTCTCCTCCATCACTCTGCTCCATCACTAACACTCCGGCACCTCCTCTCCTCCATCACTCTGCTCCTTCCCTTACACTCTGGACCCTCCTCTCTTCCATTACTCTGCTCCATCCTTCACACTCTGGCACCTCCTCTCCTCCATCACTCTGCTCCTTCCCTCACACTCTGGACCCTCCTCTCTTCCATTACTCTGCTCCATCGCTCACACTCCGGCCCTTCCTCTCCTCCATCACTCTGCTCCTTCCCTCACACTCCAGCCCCTCCTCTCTTCTATCATTCTGCTCCATCCCTCACACTACGGCCCTCCTCTCCTCCATCACTCTGCTCCATCACTAACACTCCGGCACCTCCTCTCCTCCATCACTCTGCTCCTTCCCTTACACTCTGGACCCTCCTCTCTTCCATTACTCTGCTCCATCCTTCACACTCTGGCACCTCCTCTCCTCCATCACTCTGCTCCTTCCCTCACACTCTGGACCCTCCTCTCTTCCATTACTCTGCTCCATCGCTCACACTCCGGCCCTTCCTCTCCTCCATCACTCTGCTCCATTCCTCACACTCTGCCACCTCTATTCCTCACACTACGGCCCCTCCTCTCCTTCATCACTAACACTCCGGCCCCTCCTCTCCTCCATCTCTCTGCTCCAACCCTCACACTCCGGCCCCTCCTCTCCTCCATCACTCTGCTCCTTCCCTCACACTCTGGCCCTTCCTCTCCTCCATCACGCTGCTCCATCCCTGACACTCTGGCCCTTCCTCTCCTCCATCACTCTGCTCCATCACTAACACTCCGGCACCTCCTCTCCTCCATCACTAACACTCCAGCCCTGTCCTCTCTTCCATCACTCTGCTCCATCCATCACACACCGTCACCTCCTCTCCTCCATTACTCTGCTCCATCCCTCACATTCTGGACCAACCTTTCCTTCATCACCCTCCTTACTTTACAGCCGTGATGCTCAGTAAATGTCAGAGAGAACAGGTCTACAGTGTTGCAGCCGCTCCCCCTCCCGTTTCCATGTGTGACCTCTCTACCCCTGCAGGCAGCGCAGCCAGTGTGAAAAATAAGAGAAATAAGAAAATGGTGCTCCTTGAAAACTATTTTTTCAAAGTCTGCCGGAATGCTAATACTGGTTATTAAATAGGCTCGCTCTGGAAACACAAATTAGGTTAATAAATTAACATTGGACTCTCTCTGGTAATTCACTTTTTCTACGCCTAGGCATCTACAGGTGAGCAGTTTATGACTCTTTGAGCAACAAGTGTGGGGGTGGGGGAGTAGCTATCAATCCATAGCCAGTGCTCCCCATCGTCATACACAACACACACTCCTTGCACTTTGGTGTTTTTTCCTGCTCAATGCAGGCCATGAAAAATTATTATTAACATTATTACTAGTTATTTATATAGCTCACACATATTCCTCAGTGCTTTGCAGTGTATATACATGTGGGCATAGGTGGTCATTCCGAGTTTATCGCAGCCAGCAACTTTTTGCTGCTGCTGCGATCAACTAGTCCACGCCTATGGGGCAGTGTATTTTAGCTTAGCAGGGCTGCGATCGTTTGTGACTAACACCCAAATACGAATGAATAGTGAATACAGGGCTGTTTCTAGCCAATTCGGCTCCCAGTGCGAGATTTAAAAATGCACCCCCCCCCCCATGACATTAAAAAATGTGCGCCCCCCCCCCCCCACACACACACACCTAGATGGGGGGAACTTGCGGCAAGGGGGCGTGACCTCATCTAAATGGGTGTGGCCTCATTTAAATGGGCATGGCCTCGTCTGAAAAGACGACCTCACAATCCAGTTTTTGACCCTGCTCCAACAGATCACGACCACCACAGGAGAAAAAAATTCTACCATATTAAGCCCCACACAGTAATGCCCCCTGCACCATATTATGCCACACACCGCAATGCCCTTGATATATTAAATCCCCACACTACGGCAGGCAAGAGTCCCCATTTCACACATTACGGCAGGTGTCCCCATTTTACACATTGAGAGAGAGAGAGAATACTTACAGAGGCGATTACCGCTCTTCGGCCCGCCTCACCAGTCGCTCCTCGCGCCGGCCTTTCCCTCTTCCTAACTTGGATCTCCCTCTGTACTCCGCTCAGGGGGGGGGGGGGGGGAGTTTCACGGAGTGACGGGGTTGCGTCGTGACGTAACGTCGCAACCGCGTCATTCCGTGAAACTCTGCTCCCCGAGTGGGTTACTCGGGGTGAAATAGGAGGGGGAAGCAGGGAGCCACAGTTAGTGCCGCGGCAGGCGCCCAGTGCGGTTGCACTGCTCGCCTGCCCCAAGAAACGGCCCTGAGTAAATACCCGTGTTGTATGAAATAACAGCCGCGTTTGACATGGTCTATTCATTCGTATTTTTGAACTTTGCCGTTAAAACCATTACGAATAGCCCAAACACTGCCGAGATTTGTGCTTAGTGAATTCCCGTGTTGGGACTTAGAAAAAAAAACACAAATCGGTCAAACTCGGATTATTAGTAAATTTAGGCCCTGGAATGAAGACCGCTGCCAGAGTGCTGGCATGTCTTTCCGCCCAGCAAAGAATCTTCGTGGCCTCGGCCATCGCCGCTCTGCTCTTTGTTCCGCCTTGGCGGTTTATGTACGCCACTGCTGTCACGTCGTCTGACTGAATCAAGACCGGCAGACCTCGAAGAAGATGTTCTGCTTGCAGTATGCCGTTGTGGATGGCTCTTAATTCCAGAATGTTTATGTGTAGACAAGCTTCCTGACTTGACCACTTTCCCTGAAAGTTTCTTCCCTGTGTGACTGCTCCCCTGCCTCGGAGGCTTGCATCCGTGGTCACCAGGATCCAATCCTGAATCCCAAACCTGCGTCCCTCCAGAAGGTGAGAACTGTGCAGCCACCATAGAAGGGAAATTCTGGTCCTGGGAGATAGGATTATTTTCCGGTGCATGTCCAGGTGAGACCCGGACCACTGGTCCAGCAGGTTAGACTGAAACACCCTGGCATGGAACCTGCCATACGGAATGGCCTCGTAGGCCGCCACCATCTTCCCCAGCAACCGAGTGCAGTGAAGAACTGACACTCTTGCCGGTTTCAAAATCTGTTTTACCATGTTCTGTATTTCCAAAGCCTTTTCCACTGGAAGAAAAACTCTCTGCAATTCTGTATCCAGAATCATACCCAGGAACGACAGCCGTGTCATTGGATCCAACTGTGATTTTGGCAGATTTAGGAGCCAACCGTGTTGTTGCAGAATCGTCAGTGAAAGGGCAACATTCTTCAACAATTGCTCCTTGGACCTCGCCTTTATGAGGAGATCGTCCAAGTACGGGATAATTGTGATTCCCTGCTTGCGCAGCAGAACCATCATTTCCGCCATTACTTTGGTGAAACTCCTCGGAGCCATGGACAGACCAAACGGCAACTTCTGAAATTGGTAATGACAATCCTGCACAGCAAATCTCAGGTAAGCCTGATGTGAAGGATATATGGGGACATGTAAGTAGGCATCTTTTATGTCGACCGACACCATAAAATCCCCCCCTTCCAGACTGGAGATCACTGCTCGTAGGGACTCCATCTTGAACTTGAATTTTTTTAGAAAGAAATTGATGGATTTTAGGTTTATAATCGGTCTGACAGAGCCATCCGGCTTCGGGACCACGAACAGGCTCAAATAATACCCTTCCCCCTGCTGAGACGGGGGTACCGTGACAATTACTTGATTTTGACACAACTTTAGTATTGCAGCGCGTACTTTCTCCCTGTCCGGAAGAGAAGCTGGTAAGGCCGATTTGAAAAATCGGTGAGGGGGCACGTCTTGAAACTCTAACTTGTACCCTTGGGATACTATGTCTACTATCCAAGAATCTAGGTCCGAGTGCACCCAGACCTGACTGAAGAGCTTGAAACGTGCCCCCACTGGTGCGGACTCCCGCAACGGAGCCCCAGCGTCATGCGGTGGATTTGGTAGAAGCCGGAGAGGACTTCTGTTCCTGGGAACTTGCCACAGCCTGTGACATTTTTCCTCTTCCTCTCCCCCTTGCAGCAAGGAAGGAGGACCCACGTCTTTTTTTGAATTTGTTGGGCCGAAAGGACTGCATTTGATAGTGAGGCGATTTCTTCTGCTGTGCAGGAACATAAGGTAAAAAAGACGACTTACCCGCTGTAGCCATAGAGACCAGGTCAGTGAGTCCGTCACTAAACAAGACCTTACCGTTAAACGGTAAAGACTTCATCACCTTCTTAGAATCCGCATCAGCATTCCATTGATGAATCCACAATGCTCTCCTAGCAGAGACTGCCTTGGCATTGTCCCTTGATCCCAAAAGGCCAATATTCCTCACTGCTTCTTTTAAATACGCTGCAGCGTCCTTGATATGACCCAAGGTCAAAAGCACACTATCCCTGTCTATAAAATCTACCTCCGATGACAAAAATAAAGCCGACCCCGGGACAACTTGGAATCGAGAACCTTCTCCACCAAGAACTCCTGCTGACCCTGTACATCTATTGGTGATTTCCCCTGAGAGATCTTCCGAGGAAATCTACTGGAAGAAACGTATGGTTTCAACAGGGAGCAATGGAAAGTATTTCCGATCCGGAGAGTTCTTGGTAAACGTAACCGGAAAGCAACTGGATTGATTTTTTTTATAATATGAAATGGTCCAATAAATTTAGGGCCCAATCTGGCTGAGGTTTGTCGAAGTCTAATGTTGCGAGTCGACAACCACACCCTATCTCCAACTTTAAAAGTGCACGGCCGCCGGAGCCTGTCAGAAAAATTTTTCTCCCGAAATGCCGCTTTTCTGAGAGCAAGGTGCACTTTTCTCCAAATGAGTCTGAGATGAGCGGTCAAGGTCAGTGAGGAGACAGAGGAATGTTGAAAAAAGGAATTAGCTCTGGGGTGAAAACCAAAAACTGTAAAAAATGGAGACACATTGGTGGAGGAATGACAGGCATTGTTGTAAGCAAACTCCGCCAACGGAAGAAACTCGGACCAGTCATTTTGGAGTTTGGCCGAGTACAAACGCAAATACTGTTTTAATGATTGATTAACTCGCTCAGTCTGCCCGTTGGATTGGGGATGGTAGCCAGACGTTAAAGACAATTTCATCTTTAAAGAGGCACAAAAAGACTTCCAAAATTGTGCAATGAATTGTGGACCCCGATCAGAAACAATATCAGTGGGTAACCCATGGAGTCTGAAAACATGGCGGAGGAACAAAACTGCCAATCCCTGGGCAGATGGCAATCGGGGAAGAGCAATGAAATGGGCCATCTTGCTAAAACGGTCAACTACCACCCATATGACTCGGCATCCGGCTGACAGAGGGAGGTCCACCACAAAATCCATGGAAATATGAGACCATGGCCTGAGAGGAACATTCAAGGGCATAAGTTGACCGATAGGCAAGGAACGGGGAACTTTATGCTGTGCACAGACCTGACACGAAAAAACAAACTCCTTAATGTCTTTGGAAAGACCAGGCCACCATACTGAGCGGGAGACTAATGCCAAAGTCTTAGCGATCCCCGGATGCCCGGCAACTTTGCTATCATGAAACTCCGTCAAAACGGTTGCTCTCAAAAACTCAGGGACATAAAGACGACCAGCAGGAGTATTTCCAGGAGCTTGATGTTGAAGCTGCTTTAACTGGGTAAATAAATCTTGTGTGAGGCCTGCCCGAATGACTGAAGACGGAAGTATGGGAGTAACAGGACTGTTATCATGAACTGGAAGAAAACTGCGTGACAGGGCATCCGCCTTGGCATTCTTGGAACCTGGCCTGAAGGTGATAATAAACTTGAAACGAGTAAAAAATAAAGCCCAACGAGCTTGCCGGGCATTCAGCCGTTTAGCTGATTCAATGTACTGAAGATTTTTGTGATCAGTCAAAACTGAAATGGTATGTGTTGCTCCCTCAAGCCAATGCCTCCACTCCTCGAAAGCCCATTTAATAGCCAGTAATTCCCGGTTACCAACATCGTAGTTGGATTCAGCAGATGAGAATTTCCTGGACATAAAGGCACAAGGATGTAATTCTAGAGAATCCGGATCCTTCTGAGATAGGACAGCCCCTACTCCAACCTCCGAGGCATCAACCTCAACAATGAAAGGCAATTCTGGGTTGGGATGTCTGAGGACCGGGGCTGAGACAAAGGCTTGTTTCAAGGCCTGAAAAGATAACTCAGCTTCACGTGACCAGTTGGTTGGATCCGCTCCCTTCTTAGTCAGTGCCACAATGGGAGCAACTAGGTCGGAGAAAGAGTGAATAAATCTTCTATAATAATTCGCAAACCCTAAAAAGCGCTGAATTGCTTTTAAGTTGGTGGGTTGCGCCCAACTAAGGATAGCTTGGAGCTTCTTCGGTTCCATACAGAATCCCCGAGGGGAAATAATGTACCCTAAAAAGGATACCTCCGTGACATGAAATTCACACTTCTCCAGCTTGGCATATAGGTGATTTTCACGTAATTTTTTTAGAACCTGACGCACCTGGGTAACGTGTTGTTCAATAGAGTCAGAATATATCAAGATATCGTCTAAATAGACTACTACGAATCTTCCAAGAAAATCACGGAGCACATCGTTAATGAGATCCTGGAAAACTGCCGGAGCGTTAGACAGGCCGAATGGCATAACCAGATACTCATAGTGACCCGACTGAGTACTGAATGCCGTTTTCCACTCATCCCCTGACTTGATTCGGATGAGGTTATATGCTCCTCTCAGGTCAATCTTAGAAAAAATCACAGCCGAACGTAGCTGATCAAAGAGGACAGAAATCAGCGGCAAAGGGTAAGTATTTTTTACTGAGATTTTATTCAAGGCTCTAAAGTCAATGCAAGGTCTGAGTGATCCATCCTTCTTCTCCACAAAGAAGAAGCCTGCACTTAAAGGGGATTTAGACGGCCTGATAAATCCTTTCCCTAGGCTTTCTTTAACATATTCATTCATGGCCACAGTTTCTGGTCCGGACAATGCATATAACCTTCCCTTAGGCAAAGTGGCACCAGGAATTTGCTCAATAGCACAATCATAAGGCCGATGGGGAGGCAGAATGTCCGCATTGCCCTTGGAAAATACATCAACAAAATCCTGGTATTCCACAGGAATGGGTGCGGGAATGACAGCAGCTATTCTGATGGGAAGCGTAATACATTCCTTATTACAGATGGTACCCCACTGTGAGATCTCCCCCGACTGCCAATCAATGATGGGATTATGAAAGGCCAGCCAAGGGTGACCCAGAACCACTGGAACTGCTGGGCAATGGGTAAGGAAAAATTAAATTTTTTCGGAATGAAGAGCTCCTACCGAAAATAGTACAGGAGGTGTACAGAGAGAAATAACCCCATTGGACAAGGGACTCCCATCTAAACCATGCATGGTGATACACCTACCCAAGGCTAACTGAGGAATACCTAAGGCCTTGGCCCACGTTAAGTCCATAAAGTTCCCTGCAGCTCCACTGTCAACAAAAGCCGACACCGAGGAACAGAGGCTGCCAAAGGAAACTTTAGCTGGGACTAACAGTGAATTATTTGAGGAGATAAGCTGCAGACCAAAGTGAACCCCCTCACAATTCACTTGGTCGAGGCGTTTCCCGACTTGTTCGGACAATTACGGGCAAAATGTCCCTTACTCCCACAGTACAAACAAAGACCAGAATTTTGCCTTCTGGTTCTTTCTTCAGGAGACAGCTTGGAGAGACCTATCTGCATGGGCTCCTCTATGTCCACAGGAATGGAAAAAACACCAGGAGTAGACCCGACAGATGCTCCTTTTTCAGCCCTCCGCTCTCTGAGACGACGATCAATCTTAATAGAAAGCTCCATGAGTTTATCAAGAGTCTCAGGAGCGGGATACTGAAGGAGACTGTCTTTTATAGACTCAGATAAGCCGAGGCGAAACTGACTGCGCAGGGCTGGGTCATTCCATCCACAGTCGTTCGACCAACGGCGAAACTCCGTACAATAAATCTCTGCGGGATTCTTACCCTGTCTGAGAGCAGGCAAATGACTCTCGGCGGATGCCTCTCTATCAGGGTCATCATACAATAGCCCTAAAGACCCCAGAAAGGCGTCTACAGACAACAATGCCGGATCGTCAGTTCTTAAACCAAAAGCCCAGGTCTGGGGATCCCCCTGAAGTAAAGAAATAATAATTCCGACCCGCTGAGATTCCGTACCTGAGGAGACTGGTCTTAAACGAAAATAAAGTTTACAAGACTCTTTAAAATTAAAAAACTGCTTTCTATCCCCAGAAAAACGGTCAGGCAAATGCATTTTTAGTTCAGGAACGACCCTCGGGGAAGTCCGTAACAGATCTTCCTGTGACCTCACCCGAAGGGACAGATCCTGAACCATCTGAGTAAGTTCTTGAATCTGACTAACTAGAAGCTGGCCAGGATTTGGCCCTACACCAGTGGGATTCATGAGGCCGACAAATCTTCCAAACTGAAATAAGGGAAAAAATCAAACCCTGTTTAATTTTAAATTTTAGTCTGGCCGGTAATAATGTTATGATACCAGTACGTCTGACCAGAGGTGATCTTATGACGGAGGTCAGAGTACTGGAATGGAATGCTGGTTACGGGAGCAGGAAAGCCTAGTAACCCCTGGCGCCCTAACTCCGTTGTCTCGCCCGTGTTATCAGAAATCCCCTGCGAGACTATGGTTGCTTGAGCCCATGGCAGCCGCGTTTAAAGGGCGGATTATGTCTGCCCAACTCCGATGCCCCCTCAGGTCTTAATGGGAGACAAAGGGAAATCCGAGACAGGGTGATAACAAGGGGCCCTCTGACTAAGCAACCAGGCCAGGGGCTACAAGCTAACTAACTTAAACCAGAAGTATGTGCGGACAAACCGCCAGGGAAAAGGACAACCAAAAATCCACGAATCCGTTACTCCTATCCAGCACCGCTGGATACCAGAGTGGATTTGTGGGAGCGGAATCCTCCGCAAAAGCTCCGAAACACAATGTAACCAAATAATAAATAGTAAGCGGTCAAGCCGCAACACACGGCTACGCCGCGACTCACGAACACCACAGGATGTTAAAGGTGCTCGGTCAGGACTCCAGGAAAAGATGACAACTTCCGAGTATTGGACCACTGAGGTCAGGAACGACCGGATAGACAGGACTGGAAAACTCTCTGCAACAGACACAGCAAACAGGAAGCTATTACCGGCGTCTGTGAGAAGTCCAGAGAGTGCTTTTAACTGGGAGCTCTCCAATCAGGAGCCAGACAGGGTAATTAACAATCATGCCGTGCAGCTGCATGCTGCACGGCCAGGATACCAATGAGGTGATTAATCTAGACCCAGCAACGGGGAACGCGGTCCGACAGTGGCGTCCCCGTTGCTAGGGTCTGAGCGGCTCCGTGCGCCCGGCGTCTAGCGTTGCTAGGGAGCCGGCGGCTGTCCGCATGCGGCGTCCCTAGTTGCTAGGCGCCGGGCCGCACTGACGGGCGGACCCTCGGCGCCTAACACTGATGAACACTTTGACTGACAGCCCCTGATGGACACTCCTCTAGTCAAGTAGATAATGCCACAGCTGGTGGACACATTTATATGCAGTTGTGCTCATAAGTTTACATACTCTAGCAGAATTTGTGATTCTCTGGCCATTTGTCAGAGAATATGAATGATAACTCACAAACTTTTTTTTCACCCATGGTTAGTGGTTGGGTGAAGCAATTTATTGTCAAACAACTGTGTTTACTCTTTTTAAATCATAATGACAACAGAAACTACCCAAATGACCCTGATCAAAAGTTTACAAACCCTGGAGATTTTAGCCTGATAACATGCACACAAGTTGACACAAACGGGTTTGAATGGCTACTAAAGGTAACCATCCTCACCTGTGATCTGTTTCCTTGTAATCAGTGTGTGTGTATAAAAGGTCAGTGAGTTTCTGGACTCCTGAAAGACCCTTGCATCTTTCATCCAGTGCTGCACTGACGTGTCTGGATTCTGAGTCATGGGGAAAGCAAGAATTGTCAAAGGATCTGCGGGAAAAGGTAATTGAACCGTATAAAACAGGAAAGGGATATAAAAAGATATCCAAGCAATTGAGAATGGCAATCAGCAGTGTTCAAACTCTAAGAAGTGGAAAATGAGGGATTCTGTGGAAACCAAATCACGGTCAGGTAGACCAACAAAAATTTCAGCCACAACTGCCAGGAAAATTGTTCGGGATGCAAAGAAAAATCCACAAATAACTTCAGCTGAAATACAGGACTCTCTGAAAAAAAAGTGGTGTGGTTGTTTCAAGATGCACTATAAGGAGGCATTTGAAGAAAAATGGGCTGCATGGTCGAGTCGCCAGAAGAAAGCCATTACTATGCAAATGCCACAAAGCATCCCGCTTACAATACTCCAAACAGCACAGAGACAAGCCTCAAAACTTCTGGAACAAAGTCATTTGAAGTGATGAGCCGTAAATGTTACATTTGGAGAGGAGTAAACAAGGCCTATGATGAAAGGTACACCATTCCTACTTTGAAACACGGAGGTGGATCACTGATGTTTTGGGGATGTGTGAGCTACAAAGGCACTGGAAACTTGGTCAAAATTGATGGCAAGATGAATGTAGCATGTTATCAGAAAATACTGGCGGAAAAATTGCACTCATCAGCCCGGAAGCTGCGCATGGGACGTACTTGGACGTTCCAACATGACAATGATCCAAAACACAAGGCCAAGTCGACCTGTCATCGACTATAGCAGAATAAAGTGAAGGTTCTGGAGTGGCCACCTCAGTCTCCTGACCTCAATATCATTGAGCCACTCTGGGGAGATCTCAAACGTGCAGTTCATGCAAGACAGCCCAAGAATTTACAGGAACTGGAGGCTTTTTGCCAAGAAGAATGGACAGCTTTACCATCTGAGAAAATAAAGAGCCTCATCCACAACTACCACAAAAGACTTCAAGCTGTCATTGATGTTAAAGGGGGCAATACACGGTATTAAGAACTGGGGTATGTAAACTTTTGATCAGGGTCATTTGGGTAGTTTCTGTTGTCATTATGGTTTAAAAAGAGTAAACACAGTTGTTTGACAATAAATGGCTTCACCCAACCACTAACTATGAGTGAAAGAAAAGTTTGTGAGTTATCATTCATATTCTCTGACAAATGGCCAGAAAATCAGAAATTCTGCTAGGGTATGTAAACTTATGAGCACAACTGTAGGTCCCTGCGGCCATGGCATTAACCCCCACCCAACTAGTCACCCCTGGCTGGGGTTCCCTGTGGAAGTGGAGATGCTCCAATAAAGCCCCCCCCTTCAGGCACCCAAGGGCCAGGGATGAAGCACGGGCTATGGCCATCACCCCTGGGCAGGGACGGACTGGCTACTGCACCTACCGGGAAGATTCCGGGTGTGGGGGGGGGGGGGGCATGCGCAAGTGAGGCCACCTGTCTTGCATGTGGTTTTTTTCCCACATGCAGTTCTATGACAGGCAGCCGAGGGTGAGCAGCGCGGCCGGGCCGTGTTTAATGACTGGCAGCCAGCGGAGACCGTATACCTAGGGCTGACTCTGAGTGGACGGGATGACTACACTACAGTACACAGGGTGGAGGTGGGCGGAGCTAATCGGGCAGGACATAAGCTTGATGGGCTGAGAAGCCGGGAGATCGAGGAGCGGGACACAGCTAGAGCTGATGATCGTGGCTGCAGCCTGCTTCACACACACGGGCAGTCTGCCTGAGATTGTGAGTAAAGACGCAGCTCAGGACTGAGATCATGAACACCAGCGGGCCCCTCTGTCAGCCTCAGGCCCTGATCATTAGATTAGGGTTTCAGGTGGAGGTTGTGTGCCCCTCCCCCACCAATCTAGCACGGGACTACAGTTTCCCCTCTCCTCAGACTTCAAGCCCTGCACAAACAAGTGTACAACATGTTACCCGCCACCAGGTCTCCTACAGCCCCTCCCTTCCCCATCTGCTTCCACGGCTGGGCACTGGGCAGCACAGAGGGAGACACTCTGAGGTTCCCAAGCTGTGCCTCTAATACCTAATACTTCCCTCCCCCCCACTACCACCATGTGTGCCTCTAATACCTATGTCAGCTGCCTGTGTCTCTTGCATCCCTCCATGTGTGCCTCTGCCCATCTCCCGTCTGTACCTCAGCCCCCTTTCTCATGTGCCTCTGTCCACTTTCCCATCTATACTTTTGCCACATTATCTAGTATCTATGCCTCTGATATTTCCCCACTCTGTACCCCTGCCCCCTTTGTCATGGTACCCTTGCCACCATCTACAGAGGGACACTCGTCTTCTCCTCCATGTGTACCACCAACACCAACCCATGGCTGGTTGTACAGACCAACAATATCAACTAAGTGTACAGTGCCACATCATTCATCAGGATGGCAGGGTAGCACAATTTTTCATTTTTTAATAATTGAATATTCCTATTTTAAGTGTGTGTTTGTATGTGTGTATGTGTATATAATCTGAATTTTGGCTCATACCGTGTGCTATAATGTGAATTTCAGCTCATTTTGTGTGCTATAAGGAAAATTTCGGCTCATTCCGTGTGCTATAATGTGAATTTCGGCTCATACTGTGTGCTATAATGTGAATTTCGGCTCATACTGTGTGCTATAATGTGAATTTCGGCTCATTCTGTGTGCTATAAGGAAAATTTCGGCTCATTCCGTGTGCTATAATGTGAATTTCGTCTCATACCGTGTGGTATAATGTGAATTTCGTCTCATTCCGTGCGCTATAATGTGAATTTGGTAAAGCTTCAGGCTTCTCAATAAACCTAGAGAAATCAGTGGCATTGTATCTAAAAGTGGATGTAGAAAACCTGCATGGGCAAGAGATTTGACTGTTAAATGGGCCCCCAAATATATAACATATCTGTGATTAAAACTTCCCAAAGATATAAGCATATTATATAACTAGAATATAAAAACAGCCATAAAGGAGTGTGAGAAACAATTGGTCGGATAGAAAGTTATTCCCATTTCACTTCTTGGGCGGGTTAACTTAAGAAAAATGGTAGCCTTTCCAAAACTTCTATATCCACTACAGTCGATACCTGTGGTACTTACACGTAGGGATGTGTGGGAAATTAACTCACTATTTAGCGCATTTATATGGGAAGGGAGGAGGGCAAGAATCGGAATTGTAAAATTGCAGCATCCAATATCTAACGGGGGAGTTAATCTTCCAAATTTAGAATTATATAACTATTCAGCACAATTGGGTTATATCAGAGACTGGATTTCTGATTGTGACCTATATACAGACAATAGGCTGGAGAGGTCATTTCTTAGCAAAATGGGACTAATCCCATTTCTCCATGCATTAGATTGTGAAGCAGATTTAGAAAATAGAGATAACCCCCTTCTGATGTCTGCAAGGAAAGTCTGGCATATACTGCGTCATAAATTTAAATTACACTCCCATATATCGATGCACCTTCCCTACTCTTCCTGGAGAATCCGAACTTCCAGGATGGAGAGGCTGCTAATCCTTTTAGTATATGGAAGGAGACAGGACTGGATAATGCGAGACAATTGATTGATGGTCACACAAGAAAGCCCAAAACTTTCATACAAATGAATGAAAAGTTCAAATCTACATTTTTTTTAATTTAACATTTATACAGGCACAACATAATGCTAGTAGGGTGTGTCAAGCATTACGTGAGAATGATTGAGTAAATGGGTTTGATAAGATTCTAGCCCAAAGAAATAAGAACTGCAAAGCGATATCTATGCATTATACATTCTTGAGAACTTTGGTGGACTACACGAAAGAGGGGACAGGATTGGGAAAATGGAGGGAAAACTTTCCAAATATATCAATAGAGTTAATGTTGAGGGCTTTTAAAAATTAATCGAGACTCCTTCCAGCCCTGATGTTTGGGGAAATGTTCCTCAAAATATATCATAGAGCTTATCTCTCCCCAAAGAGACGGTGGATAAATGAGACTATCTGACTCTTCCAAATGCTTAAAATACGTGGGAAATTAGGGCAGACCTATTACATTGTTTATGGGACTGTACAGTTATAAAGAGATTTTGGAGGTGAACAGGGGGTTTTATATGTTCTTTCATGGATACAAATCATCATATTACACCAGAGTGGGCCATATTTGGTATACTCGCTAGGGAGGGGGATAGTGTGGGAGGGAAAGTGAAAATACTGTTGGCTATTTCTGGAGCTGCCAGGAAGACGATATTACAAATGTGGATGCAACATGTGATCCCTCCAATGTCGATATGCTTAGAGAAACTATGATATATATTCCGTATGGATTGGGTGGAAGCCTCCCTACATAAGTGCAAAAGCATATGAAAGTTTTTTGATACATGGGGGAAATATATATTATTATTGTCACCATCAATACAGTTACGTATTAGAGCAGTGATTTTCAACCCTTTTTTTTACTTGCGGCACACCGAACATTATTTTAAAATTGCCAAGGCACACCAACAGTTCCCCACAGAAAAAAACAAAAAACATACATTGGCCCTCATAGTAAAAAAAAATCCACACATACATTGACCTACACAGAAAAAAACAATCACATTGCTCCCCACATAAATCATATTGCTCCCTATATAAATCCTATTGCTCCCCACATGAATTATTCACATTGTTCCCCCCATAAATCCTTATTCTCCCCAAATAAACCCTATTGTTCCCCACAGGAGTACCCCTCCCCCCCGCCCCCCCAAATGTTAGCCCCTGCTGGTCAGCTGTTCTCCTCCCTCTCCCTCAGTGGCTGGGGTTGTTCATAGTGGATTGCTGCGAATACTGAGCAGCGGGTGGTCGGGCAGGTGTGGATGTGGGTGGGCAAGGAAAGCTGTGTATGCAGGCTGGAACTGGAAGATGTGTATGCAGGCGGGTGGGCTGGCTGGATGGTGAGACGCGGTGGCCGTTACCTATGATATCACACCGCTGCGTCTTCAAGGCATACGTCATGGCCGGAGCACCCTGATCCCCTAAGAAGAGCCCGGGCCAACAGTTTACTCTGAAGGTGCAGGAAGCTGCTCTGGCTCCACGGCACACCTTGCAACTGGTCACGGCACACTAGTGTGCCACGCCACACTGGTTGAAAAAGCCTGTATTAGAGATTGTTTTTCACAAGTGGTATGGAACGATATATATGATATAGATGCTAACAACTTGAAAAAGGAGACTGAAATCCCTTTCTTCTAATCCTTAATACTATCTGTAGCTCAATTCTCAACTAAATAATGGAGTAGAGGGGTTGGAGTGAATAATAGATTTCTTATTTCTTATTTTTTTGTCTTCTCTTATACCTGTGACTATACATGATATAGGGTCCAGTGGTCATATCTTAATACTTTGAAACTGGAAAATGTATAATATGACAAAATGTGCATAATATAAAATTAATAGATAAGTGTGGGTCATTTTATGCGAAATGGCGTGAATGCTAATGTAAAATGCTTAAATGTGGGTTCTTCTTATACAACATGTCATTTATATACAAACTGTAAAATGGTTTTTAATACTTTATGTACAAATAAAGAAATAAATATATATATATATATATATATATAAAAAAAAGATGATCCACTATTACATTGTGTACCTCAACAAGACTCACAGTCTCTGTCTTTAGTCTTATTATTCAGCCTTTTGTTTTTCTCCTTTCGCTTATATACCTAAAAAAAAGTTTTGACTCCTTTACCCACTGACTGGGACATTTTCTCCTCACTATAGGAGAGTTTTTCTGAACCGTTCACCTGTGTGGCGCAATGCTGCCCGTCCACTACAAATGCCAGAGTAAAAATCTCCGATTTTACAGAAATAGTATACAATGAAAAAATATGGGGTGCTATCTGTCTGTGTACAGGGCGCATAAGAAATATTTATTACATAAAATACATCCCTTTTATTACTGAGGAGAAGATGTATCCTTCGTGTAGCAACTTGAGAATTTCTCTGATTTACTCTTGCTCCTCTCGAAGAACCATACAGTGATCCCAGTGTTCATAAAAAACAAAAGTAAAAGAGAGAATTTGTAGAACAGTTTCGCACCAATCTGACTATTTCCACAACTCAGAAGGTAGAAGGGCGTACCCCACTCACACAGAAACAAGTGAGTGGAAACCCATAAAGGAATCTTTCAGAGAATGGGTGTCCTTAAGGTGTTAAAGTATAGATCTCAGGAGCGTACCCAAAACTCACAATAGAGAAATGGTGATGAATCACATAAAGGTATCTTTAAAATCTTTAGACTCTGTCAGATGCGTACCCCAACTTACACAATTTGCAGTTGAGACATATGCATAAAGGTATCTTTTAAATTTTCTAACACCAAGAATATGCGTACCATAACTCACTGGATATATGGATAATCGACTCCTATCATGGTATCTTTATCCAAGGTCACAGGGAATTATCCCACACAGGATACCCGAAAAAAACAGGGAAAGGTTCCTCTTTGTTTGATTAAAAAGAAGGATTTATTTCCAAAGTACATCAAAAAGCATTTTTCTTAAAAAAATAAATAAAAAGTGGTAATATGCAGTAAAATAAAAATGGATCCAACTTTGATCATCCAGGGTTACTCACAGTACTGTTTGTTCAACGCGTTTCGGTCTTTAGCAGGACCTTTATCAAGTACTGCCTGTGCTGTGAGGAGTCTGGATATTTATGGTATAGACATCCAATCAGTGAGTAGCAGGAAATTACATCGTTAATTGATTACATAATTCCATTTCTTTAAGACATAATTAAATTGTATAAATATATAAGACAAACTGGACCTACTTCCCATTGAACCCCATTAAGAGTGTTCTAAATGATATATAAAACCCCAAATCTCTGTTTGGACCACAATTACGAAAAACCGCTGAGAATTATGGGAGATGTAGTCAAAGGAGCCAAGCTCCAGTGGCCATATAAGGAGTTCCGCCGGAAATTGCAACCACCAATAAATACATAAGAATTGACTGTGTTACAAAAAAAAAAAAAATATAAACCAAACAGGAAGCCTATAGATCCCCAAGCTACACGATTGGTATTACAAACATATAATAGCGCTACAACCCTCGGTTTCCCCCGCAATCGGGGAATACCGCTAGGATTTATGGGGGATGTAGTCCGTTTCCAAGACTCCAGCGGCCATATAAGGAGTTCCGCTGGAAGTCAATAGCGGTAGCTTAAATTTAAGTCCTCCTGTTATACCATCATCTTGGTTCCACATGCAGGAAAGTAACCGGAAGTGACGTTGCGCATGTTCTGTTCTCTTTCAAGAGAATCATGGGATGTGTAGTTCAATAGCGTCACTGTACGGACTTCTATAGACTTTTTCATAACACCGGAATTTTTATTTATAGATGATAAACTGATGAATTAACAAAGTAAACAAACAGATGTTATTATTCATAGTAAACAAACAGATGTTATTATTCATTGACCACACACTCCACGTTTTACAGAAAATAAGTATACAGGCAAAATCATATTTACAGAAACCATTTAAGTTCGAAATCACAGTTTAGACCTTGGGGATTCAAGGTCCCATAAGTAAAGATACAATGCATCTCAGATTTTGCAAGCTGTGAAGCCAGATCTTTATTGCGTTTATTTCCTTGAACATGTTTAATCCCATAAAACCCCATTACATCTGTAATAGAACAGTTGTGCTTTAACTGAAAATGGGCAGAAAGCGAATGGGTGGGTAAACCCTTTTATATATTTCTAACGTGCTCACCAAGGCGAACTTTTAATGCCCTGGTGGTACGCCCTATGTAAAATAGATTGCAACTACACTTGATTGCATAAATTACGTTTTTGCTATCACATGTTATCGAATCTTTGATAACATGTTTCTTTCCATTAATTTCAATGTTCTCAATTTTGCTTTTACCTTCACTTTTGATAGATCTGCATCCAATTCAGTTCCCACATCTATAGAAGCCTTTCGAAGCTATTCTAGATGTAGTTTTAGTGGAAGGCAACATGCTGGAAACTAACTTATTTTTTAGGTTTGGGGCTTTCCGATAAATGTGAATGGGTTTAGGGGGAACCAGGGGTCCAATAACCGGATCCTTCCTCACCAAATCCCAATGTTTTTTTAGGATATTCTCAATTTCCCTGTATTGTTGATTGAATTCGGTGATGAACGCCCATTCATATACATTGCTCTTACTCTTTTTCCCCTGACCTTATATCTAGCAGATCTCTACGATCAGTGGTTTTGGCTTCCATTAGAGCTCTTTCAACTGTATTTTTACTGTATCCACATGCAATGAATTTTTCGCTCATTTCTTTAGCCTGGGACTCAAAAACATCAAGTTCTGTACAGTTTCTCTTTACCCTTTTTAGTTGGCTCATTAGAATTGAATCCAGCCAGTTGTTATGATGACAACTGTTATGATGACTCACACAAAAACCAATTCAAAAACCTATTCAAAACCCACCGATTCTGGATCATATATATCGGCCAGCAGTTGTCAGCATAACAACTGGCTGGATTCAATTCCAATGAGCCAACTAAAAAGGGTAAAGAGAAACTGTACAGAACTTGATGTTTTTGAGTCCCAGGCTAAAGAAATGAGCGAAAAATTCATTGCATGTGGATACAGTAAAAATACAGTTGAAAGAGCTCTAATGGAAGCCAAAACCACTGATCGTAGAGATCTGCTAGATGTAAGATCAGGGGAAAAAGATAAGAAGAGTAAGAGCAATGTATATGAATGGGCGTTCATCACCGAATTCAATTAACAATACAGGGAAATTGAGAATATCCTAAAAAAAACATTGGGATTTGGTGAGGAAGGATCCGGTTATTGGACCCCTGGTTCCCCCTAAACCCATTCACATTTACGGAAAGCCCCAAACCTAAAAAATAAGTTAGTTTCCAGCATGTTGCCTTCCACTAAAACTACATCTAGAATAGCTTTGAAAGGCTTCTATAGATGTGGGAACTGCATTGGATGCAGATCTATCAAAAGTGAAGGTAAAAGCAAAATTGAGAACATTGAAATTAATGGAAAGAAACATGTTATCAAAGATTTGATAACATGTGATAGCAAAAACGTAATTTATGCAATCAAGTGTAGTTGCAATCTATTTTACATAGGGCGTACCACCAGGGCATTAAAAGTTCGCCTTGGTGAGCACGTTAGAAATATAAAAAAGGGTTTACCCACCCATTCGCTTTCTGCTCATTTTCAGTTAAAGCACAACTGTTCTATTACAGATGTAATGGGGTTTTATGGGATTAAACATGTTCAAGGAAATAAACGCAATAAAGATCTGGCTTCACAGCTAGCAAAATCTGAGATGCATTGTATCTTTACTTATGGGACCTTGAATCCCCAAGGTCTAAACTGTGATTTCGAACTTAAATGGTTATGTAAATATGATTTTGCCTGTATACTTGTTTTTTGTAAAACGTGGAGTGTGTGGTCAATGAATATTAACATCTGTTTGTTTACTATGAATAATAACATCTGTTTGTTTACTTTGTTAATTCATCAGTTTATCATCTATGAATGAAAATTCCGGTGTTAAGAAAAAGTCTATAGAAGTCCGTGCAGTGACACTATTGAACTACACATCCCATGATTCTCTTGAAAGAAAACAGAACATGCGCAACGTCACTTCCGGTTACTTTCCTGCATGTGGAACCAAGATGATGGTATAACGGGAGGACTTAAATTTCAGCTACCGCTATTGACTTCCAGCGGAACTCCTTATATGGCCGCTGGAGTCTTGCAAACGGACTACATCCCCCATAAATCCTAGCTGTATTCCCCGATTGCGGGGGAAACCGAGGGTTGTAGTGCTATTATATGTTTGTAATACCAATCGTGTAGCTTGGGGATCTATAGGCTTCCTGTCTGGTTTATATATATATTTTTTTTGTAACACAGTCAATTCTTATGTATTTATTGGTGGTTGCAATTTCCGGCGGAACTCCTTATATGGCCATTGGAGCTTGGCTCCTTTGACTACATCTCCCATAATTCTCAGCGGTTTTTCATAATTGTGGTCCAAACAGAGATTTGGGGTTTTATATATCATTTAGAACACTCTTAATGGGGTTCAATAGGAAGTAGGTCCAGTTTGTCTTATATATTTATACAATTTGATTATGTCTTAAAGAAATGGAATTATGTAATCAATTAACGATGTAATTTCCTGCTACTCACTGATTGGATGTCTGTACCATAAATATCCAGACTCCTCACAGCACAGGCAGTACTTGATAAAGGTCCTGCTAAAGACCGAAACACGTTGAACAAACAGTACTGTGAGTAGCCCTGGATGATCAAAGTTGGATCCATTTTTATTTTGCTGCATATTACCACTTTTTATTTATTTTTTTAAGAAAAATGCTTTTTGATGTACTTTGGAAATAAAACCTTCTTTTTAATCAAACAAAGAGGAACCTTTCCCTGTTTTTTTCGGGTATCCTGTGTGGGATAATTCCCTGTGACCTTGGATAAAGATACCATGATAGGAGTTGATTATCCATATATCCAGTGAGTTGTGGTACGCATATTCTTGGTGTTAGAAAATTTAAAAGATACCTTTATGCATATGTCTCAACTGCAAATTGTGTAAGTTGGGGTACGCATCTGACAGAGTCTAAAGATTTTAAAGATACCTTTATGTGATTCATCACCATTTCTCTATTGTGAGTTTTGGGTACGCTCCTGAGATCTATACTTTAACACCTTAAGGACACCCATTCTCTGAAAGATACCTTTATGGGTTTCCACTCACTTGTTTCTGTGTGAGTGGGGTACGCCCTTCTACCTTCTGAGTTGTGGAAATAGTCAGATTGGTGCGAAACTGTTCTACACATTCTCTCTTTTACTTTTGTTTTTTATGAACACTGGGATCACTGTATGGTTCTTCGAGAGGAGGAAGAGTAAATCAGAGAAATTCTCAAGTTGCTACACGAAGGATACATCTTCTCCTCAGTAATAAAAGGGATGTATTTTATGTAATAAATGTGCCTTTGGACTGCTTAGTCTCCTTCTGTCTAACAAGATATATCTCTTAGTCTTCATTATTTTGTGTTTGCTTATATTTACTAAAAGTAATGATGAGCGGGTTCGGTTTCTCGGAAACCGAACCCCCCCGAACTTCACCCTTTTTACACAGGTCCGAGCCATACTCGGATTCTCCCGTATGACTCGGTTAACCCGAGCGCGCCCGAACGTCATCATCCCGCTGTCGGATTCTCGCGAGATTCGGATTCTATATAAGCAGCCGTGCGTCGCCGCCATTTTCACTCGTGCATTGGAAATGTTAGGGAGAGGACGTGGCTGGCATCCTCTCCGTTTATTCATTGTTGAGTTGATGCAAATATTTGTGCTTGCTTATATCATTGTGGGGACTGGGGAGCAGCTTTATATTAATATAGGAGGAGTACAGTGCAGAGTTTTGCTGATCAGTGACCACCAGTTTTATCCGTTCTCTGCCTGAAAAAAGCACTCCATATCTGTGCTCAGTGTGCTGCATATATCTGTGCTCACACTGCTTAATTGTGGGGACTGGGGAGCAGCTGTATTATATAGCAGGAGTACAGTGCAGAGTTTTGCTGACAGTGACCACCAGTATACGTTGTCTACCTGAAAAACACTCCATATCTGTGCTCAGTGTGCTGCTTTATTGTGGGGACTGGGGAGTCGGGACCACCAGTATAATATTATATAGGAGGAGTACAGTGCAGAGTTTTGCTGACACAGTGACCACCAGTATATATAGCAGTACGGTACGGAAGGCCACTGCTGTACCTACCTCTGTGTCGTCATTAAGAATACTATCCATCTACATTCTAATTCTATACCTGTGGTGCATTTTAGTTTTGCAGTTTGCTGACACAGTGACCACCAGTATATATTGCAGTACGGTACGGAAGGCCACTGCTGTACCTACCTCTGTGTCGTCATTAAGTATACTATCCATCTATATTCTATACCTGTGGTGCATTTCAGTTGTGCAGTTTGCTGACACAGTGACCACCAGTATATATAGCAGTACTGTACAGAAGGCCACTGCTGTACCTACCTCTGTGTCGTCATTAAGTATACTATCCATATACATTCTATACCTGTGGTGCATTTTAGTTTTGCAGTTTGCTGACACAGTGACCACCAGTATATATAGCAGTACGGTACGGAAGGCCACCGCTGTACCTACCTCTGTGTCATCATTAAGTATACTATCCATCTACATTCTATACCTGTGGTGCATTTTAGTTTTGCAGTTTGCTGACACAGTGACCACCAGTATATATAGCAGTACGGTACGGAAGGCCACTGCTGTACCTATCTCTGTGTCGTCATTAAGTATACTATCCATCTACATTCTATACCTGTGGTGCATTTTAGTTTTGCAGTTTGCTGACACAGTGACCACCAGTATATATAGCAGTACGGTACGGAAGGACACTGCTGTACCTACCTCTGTGTCGTCATTAAGTATACTATCCATCTACATTCTATACCTGTGGTGCATTTTAGTTTTGCAGTTTGCTGATACAGTGACCACCACTATATATAGCAGTATGGTACGGAAGGCCACTGCTGTACCTACCTCTGTGTTGTCATTAAGTATACTATCCATCTACATTCTAATTCTATACCTGTGGTGCATTTTAGTTTTGCAGTTTGCTGACACAGTGACCACCAGTATATATAGCAGTACGGTACGGAAGGCCACTGCTGTACCTACCTCTGTGTCGTCATTAAGTATACTATCCATCTACATTCTATACCTGTGGTGCATTTTAGTTTTGCAGTTTGCTGACACAGTGACCACCAGTATACATAGCAGTACAGTACGGAAGGCCACTGCTGTGCCTACCTCTCTGTGTCGTCATTTAGTATACCAGTGCCGTAACTAGGCATTTTAGCGCTGTGTGCAAGAAACGACATTGGCGCCCCCCCATGTAAGATAGGGGCAGTGCGCGCCGTAGGCGCTTAAAAATATATAGGGGCGTGGCTTCATGGGAAGGGGCGTGGCCACAAAATAATAGCAATTCATACTACGGTGCACAGTAGTCTACATTATTCAAATTACGCTGCACAGTAGCGCCACTACACCAGGTAGAGACCCTTTTAAACATTACAGCAGACAGCGTCCCCCTTTTTACACATTACAGCAGACAGTCTCCCTTTTAACACATTGCGGCAGCCAGTCCCCCTTTTTACACATTGCGGCAGACAGCATCCCCTTTTTTACACATTACAGCAGACAGCATCCCCTTTTTTAACATTACGGCAAACAGCGTCGCCTTTTTACATATTACAACAGACAGCGTCCCCGTTTTTACACATTACAGCAGACGGTGTCCCCCTTTATACACATTGCGGCAGCCAGTCCCCCTTTTTACACATTACGGTAGCCAGTCCCCCTTTTTACACATTGCGGCAGCCAGTCCCCATTTTTACACATTGCGGCAGCCAGTCCCCATTTTTACACATTGCGGCAGCCAGTCCCCCTTTTAACACATTGCGGCAGCCAGTCCCCCTTTTTACACATTGCGGCAGCCAGGCCCCCTTTTTACACATTGCGGCAGCCAGGCCCCCTTTTTACACATTGCGGCAGCCAGGCCCCCTTTTTACACATTATGGCAGACGGTGTCCCCCTGAGAGAGAGAGAGAGAGAGAGAGAGAGAGAGAGATACATACTTACCATCTGGTAGTCAGGCTCCTCGTGCAGCTCCCTCGGTGCAGGCAGGTGAGAAGGAGGAGGAGGGAGGGGGACTGGGGCTGCAGCAGCGCTATTTCATTGGTAGTAAGCGCCGCTGCAGCATCCCCCTCTCCTTCCGTATTGGCTGCCCGGCGCTGCTGTGGATGCTGGGATGAAGGCACCGCATCCCAGCATCCACAGCAGCGCCGGGCAGCCAATACGGAAGGAGAGGGGGATGCTGCAGCGGCGCTTAATACCAATGAAATAGCGATGCTGCGACTCCAGTTCCCCTCCCTCCTCCTCCTTCTCACCTGCCCGGCGCTGTAGCACTCCTCCACAGCGCGGCGGCGGCGCACGGCACAGACTTCAGAGGCATGTAATGAGTCAATTTGACTCATTGCACGCTGCTGGCCGTGCGCCCTCAGGGCAACTGCGCTGTGTGCCAAGCCCACTTGGCACACACGTAGTTACGGCCCTGAAGTATACTATCCATCTACATTCTATACCTGTGGTGCATTTTAGTTTTGCAGTTTGCTGACACAGTCACCACCAGTATATACAACAGTACGGTACGGAAGGCCACTGCTCTACCTACCTCTGTGTCGTCATTAAGTATACTATCCATCTATATTCTATACCTGTGGTGCATTTTAGTTGTGCGCAGTATATATAGTAGTAGGCCATTGCTATTGATACTGGCATATAATTCCACACATTAAAAAATGGAGAACAAAAATTTGGAGGTTAAAATAGGGAAAGATCAAGATCCACTTCTACCTCGTGCTGAAGCTGCTGCCACTAGTCATGGCCGAGACGATGAAATGCCATCAACGTCGTCTGCCAAGGCCGATGCCCAATGTCATAGTAGAGAGCATGTAAAATCCAAAAAACAAAAGTTCAGTTTAATGACCCAAAAATCAAAATTGAAAGCGTCTGATGAGAAGCGTAAACTTGCCAATATGCCATTTACGACACGGAGTGGCAAGGAACGGCTGAGGCCCTGGCCTATGTTCATGGCTAGTGGTTCAGATTCACATGAGGATGGAAGCACTCATCCTCTCGCTAGAAAAATGAAAAGACTTAAGCTGGCAAAAGCACAGCAAAGAACTGTGCGTTCTTCTAAATCACAAATCCCCAAGGAGAGTCCAATTGTGTCGGTTGCGATGCCTGACCTTCCCAACACTGGACGGGAAGAGCTTGCGCCTTCCACCATTTGCACGCCCCCTGCAAGTGCTGGAAGGAGCACCCGCAGTCCAGTTCCTGATAGTCAAATTGAAGATGTCACTGTTGAAGTACACCAGGATGAGGATATGGGTGTTGCTGGCGCTGGGGAGGAAATTGACAAGGAGGATTCTGATGGTGAGGTGGTTTGTTTAAGTCAGGCACCCGGGGAGAAACCTGTTGTCCGTGGGACGAATATGGCCATTGACATGCCTGGTCAAAATACAAAAAAAAAATCAGCTCTTCGGTGTGGAATTATTTCAACACAAATGCGGACAACAGGTGTCGAGCCGTGTGTTGCCTTTGTCAAGCTGTAATAAGTAGGGGTAAGGATGTTAACCACCTCAGAACATCCTCCCTTATACGTCACCTGCAGCGCATTCATAATAAGTCAGTGACAAGTTCAAAAACTTTGGATGACAGCGGAAGCAGTCCACTGACCACTAAATCCCTTCCTCTTGTAACCAAGCTCCTGCAAACCACACCACCAACTCCCTCAGTGTCAATTTCCTCCTTACCCAGGAAAGCCAATAGTCCTGCAGGCCATGTCACTGGCAAGTCTGACGAGTCCTCTCCTGCCTGGGATTCCTCCGATGCATCCTTGAGTGTAACGCCTACTGCTACTGGCGCTGCTGTTGTAGCTGCTGGGAGTCGATCGTCATCCCTGAGGGGAAGTCGGAAGACCACTTGTACTACTTCCAGTAAGCAATTGACTGTCCAACAGTCCTTTGCGAGGAAGATGAAATATCACAGCAGTCATCCTGCTGCAAAGCAGATAACTCAGGCCTTGGCAGCCTGGGCGGTGAGAAACGTTGTTCCGGTATCCACCGTTAATTCAGAGGCAACTAGAGACTTGATTGAGGTACTGTGTCCCCGGTACCAAATACCATCTAGGTTCCATTTCTCTAGGCTGGCGATATCGAAAATGTACACAGACGTCAGAAAAAGAGTCACCAGTGTCCTAAAAAATGCAGTTGTACCCAATGTCCACTTAACCACGGACATGTGGACAAGTGGAGCAGGGCAGACTCAGGACTATATGACTGTGACAGCCCACTGGGTAGATGTATTGCCTCCCGCAGCAAGAACAGCAGCGGCGGCACCAGTAGCAGCATCTCACAAATGCCAACTCGTTCCTAGGCAGGCTACGCTTTGTATCACCGCTTTCCAGAAGAGGCACACAGTTGACAACCTCTTACGGAAACTGAGGAAGATCATCGCAGAATGGCTTACCCCAATTGGACTCTCCTGGGTTTTTGTGACATCGGACAACGCCAGCAATATTGTGCGTGCATTACATCTGGGCAAATTCCAGCACGTCCCATGTTTTGCACATACCTTGAATTTGGTGGTGCAGAATTATTTAAAAAATGACAGGGGCGTGCAAGAGATGCTGTCGGTGGCCCGAAGAATTGCGGGCCACTTTTGGCATTCAGCCACCGCGTACAGAAGACTGGAGCACCACCAAACAATCCTGAACCTGCCCTGCCATCATCTGAAGCAAGAGGTGGTAACGAGGTGGAATTCAACCCTCTATATGCTTCAGAGGATGGAGGAGCAGCAAAAGGATATTCAAGCCTATACATCTGCCCACGATATAGGCAAAGGAGGGGGAATGCACCTGACTCAAGCGCAGTGGAGAATGATTTCAACGTTGTGCAAGGTTCTGCAACCCTTTGAACTTGCCACACGTGAAGTCAGTTCAGACACTGCCAGCCTGAGTCAGGTCATTCCCCTCATCAGGCTTTTGCAGAAGAAGCTGGAGACATTGAAGGAGGAGCTAAAACAGAGCGATTCCGCTAGGCATGTGGGACTTGTGGATGGAGCCCTTAATTCGCTTAACCAGGATTCACGGGTGGTCAATATGTTGAAATCAGAGCACTACATTTTGGCCACCGTGCTCGATCCTAGATTTAAAACCTACGTTGTATCTCTCTTTCCGGCAGACACAAGTTTGCAGAGGTTCAAAGACCTGCTGGTGAGAAACTTGTCAAGTCAAGCGGAACGTGACCCGTCAACATCTCCTCCTTCACATTCTCCCGCAACTGGGGGTGCGAGGAAAAGACTAAGAATTCCGAGCCCACCCGCTGGCGGTGATGCAGGGCAGTCTGGAGCGAGTGCTGACATCTGGTCCGGATTGAAGGACCTGCCAACGATTACTGACATGTCGTCTACTGTCACTGCATATGATTCTCTCACCATTGAAAGAATGGTGGAGGATTATATGAGTGACCGCATCCAAGTAGGCACGTCAGACAGTCCGTAAGTATACTGGCAGGAAAAAGAGGCAATTTGGAGGCCCTTGCACAAACTGGCTTTATTCTACCTAAGTTGCCCTCCCTCCAGTGTGTACTCCGAAAGAGTGTTTAGTGTAGCCGCTCACCTTGTCAGCAATCGGCGTACGAGGTTACTTCCAGAAAATGTGGAGAAGATGATGTTCATCAAAATGAATTATAATCAATTCCTCAGTGGTGACATTCACCAGCAATTGCCTCCAGAAAGTACACAGGGATCTGAGATGGTGGATTCCAGTGAGGACAAATTAATAATCTGTGAGGAGGGGGATGTACACAGTGAAAGGGGTGAGGAATCGGAGGATGATGATGAGGTGGACATCTTGCCTCTGTAGAGCCAGTTTGTGCAAGGAGAGATTGATTGCTTCTTTTTTGGTGGGGGCCCAAACCAACCAGTCATTTCAGTCACAGTCGTGTGGCAGACCCTGTCCCTGAAATGATGGGTTCGTTAAAGTGTGCATGTCCTGTTTATACAACATAAAGGTGGGTGGGAGGGCCCAAGGACAATTCCATCTTGCACCTCTTTTTTCTTTCATTTTTCTTTGCATCATGTGCTGTTTGGGGACAATTTTTTTGAAGTGCCATCCTGTCTGACACTGCAGTGCCACTCCTAGATGGGCCAGGTGTTTGTGTCGGCCACTTGTGTCGCTTAGCTTAGGCACACAGCGACCTTGGTGCGCCTCTTTTTTTCTTTGCATCATGTGCTGTTTGGGGACAATTTTTTTGAAGTACCATCCTGTCTGACACTGCAGTGCCACTCCTAGATGGGCCAGGTGTTTGTGTCGGCCACTTGTGTCGCTTAGCTTAGTCACACAGCCACCTTGGTGCGCCTCTTTTTTTCTTTGCATCATGTGCTGTTTGGGGACTATTTTTTTGAAGTGCCATCCTGTCTGACACTGCAGTGCCACTCCTAGATGGACCAGGTGTTTGTGTCGGCCACTTGTGTCGCTTATCTTAGTCACACAGCAACCTTGGTGCTCCTCTTTTTTTCTTTGCATCATGTGCTGTTTGGGGACTATTTTTTTGAAGTGCCAGCCTGCCTGACACTGCAGTGCCACTCCTAGATGGGCCAGGTGTTTGTGTCGGCCACTTGTGTCGCTTAGCTTAGCCATCCAGCGACCTCGGTGCAAATTTTAGGACTAAAAATAATATTGTGAGGTGTGAGGTGTTCAGAATAGACTGGAAATGAGTGGAAATTATGGTTATTGAGGTTAATAATACTATGGGATCAAAATGACCCCCAAATTCTATGATTTAAGCTGTTTTTTGGTTTTTTTTTGAAAAAACACTTGAATGCAAAACACACCCGAATCCGACAAAAAAATTTCGGTGAGGTTTTGCCATAACGCGTCCGAATCCAAAACACGGCCGCGGAAACCAAAACACAAAACCCGAAAAATGTCCGGTGCACATCACTACCTAAAAGCCATCTTTTTTGCTTTCACAATACTTGCTACTTCTTTCACAAACCACACTGGCTTCCTTTTCCTCGTGCTTTTCCTAACACTTTTGATACAAAGGTCTGTTGCCTTTAATATTGCACTTTTTAATGTATCCCACCTAGGGTTACCACCTCATCCTTTTAATTCTCGACATACACTAATTACACAGGTTCTGTGGCTGGCTGACTTCAAGACTCCATTTCACCTGGTTTTAATCAGCCACAGAACCTGTGTAATTAATATGTGTCCAGAATTAAAGGGATGAGGTGGTAACCCTAATCCCACCTCTTCTGCACTCCTTCCAAGTTCCTCCACTCTGCCAAAAAGTCGCTTACACATTTTCCCATCCCTACAAAATCAGCCTTCCTAAAATCTAACACCTTTGTTTTTGTATGGGATGAGTCATTCTCTGTCTTTACGCTGAACCATACTGCTTGTTGATCACTGGATCCCAGGTTTTCACCCACTTTTAAATTGCCCTCTAAGTATTCCAGCTCATCTGTTTCTCGTGGAATACCACGAAGTACCAGCCAACCAGCTTCTGTCATTTTTCAAACATAGGCTGTGACATGCCAGTTAGAAGCTGATTGGCTAATACTTTATCTCCATCCACTTTATCTCCATCCAAGGCTTAGTAAGTAGACCCCATATTCTGTTAGGATTGCAGAATCGCTGCTTAATGTTTCCTCAGTTGCGGCACAAAATACCACAGACAATTAAGATAATTTCTTATAGATCAAGTATTTCTATTGTAAGTTGTACTTACGTACAGTACTGAAGGATCACTTTTGTGTCCTGTATCTTTTAAACTCAATGATCCTTTCGGGTTGGGGCTGGGAGACAGGTGCTGGGAATCCCGGCAGTCAGCATACCGACCCCGGTATCCCAGCAGCAGAATGCTGGCGGGGGGTGGGGAGGTGGGTGCGGCGAGCACAACAAAGGCACTATATTCTATTCCCAATGTATGGGTGTCGTGGACACCAACGAGTGGGAATAGTCCCTGTCCGTCAGCATGCTGACTGTCGGTCCGGAAAGCGGGCGGAATCCTGGCGTCGGCACTGTGAGCGCTGGGATCCCGAGCACCGGTCACATGACTGGATCCCATCCTTTCAGATAGACTTACAGAGATGCAATTTTACCAATATGTTGCTTTATTAGCTAGCAGAAGTTAAAGCAGCTGGAAACCAAGACAAGGAAGCTGATGAACTAGTTTATATAAATCATAAACTGCAAAAAAATACTATACACTACTGCATCTTTATAAGACATGAAATTATACAGTATCACCAAGTTCACTATGTGCAATTTACTTTGTCGATAGGATACCGCTAAGATGAAAGCAGCAGTAGTAGCTGATAAAACATTGCTATTTGGTTCCAGTTTATGCAGATGGTTTTTTTTGGGCTTCTTTGATTAACATTAAAGCCTTTAATAAATCACAAACTAAATTTACATATTGCTCTATGTCAACTCCATTTTGCATGCATTGTTTAGCTTTTTCCAGTAGTCCCTTAACAATGTCAGAATGTTCTGGATTCTGCAGAGAAAAGAAATGCAAAATTATTGTCATCAGTATTATAAAAGTAAGTGACTGCAAAACTGACCAGCACAGGATATAATCTCCTGGTACTGGACACATCAATGTATTATATTGTTAAATTGCAACTTGTTTCACTCCATTATTAACACATTAACTAGTTTCCAAAAAATTTAATTCTGGGCATATTTATCAAAGGTCTAAACGCCCTTATTTTGTTGCCTTGCCTAATGTACTAAAGCAGTGGTTCACAAACCTTGTCCCCAAGGCACCCTAACAGTCTAGGCTTTAAGTATATGCATGCTGGGCCACATGTGTCTTAATTAGTACCTCAGACAATTTGATTTAACCATCTGTGCTGAACCATGGATATCTTTAAATCCTGGACTGTTAGGGTGTCTTGAGGACCGAGTTTTGGAAACCTCTGTACCAAAGAGTTTTCTTGGGGAAAGCACGGACATACTGTACTCCATGCTCTACAAGTTATCTTCTAATACTTCTTGTAGATGTGTGCAACACTTAATTTGGAGAAAATGGGTAAGTGTGTAAATAATAAAAATAATAAAAAATACTATATTACTATGTTCTATGGCTGATTAAAACCAGGTGAAATGGAGGCTTGAATTAAGCCAGCCACAGAACCTGTATAATTCATGAGTGTCCCAGTTTAAAGGGATAGTATGGTAAGCCTACCAAGAAGTCATGTGGATGATCCCCCTGGGCTCTGAAAGGGTTAACACCAGGGCCGGACTAGCCATCTGGCACTTCTGGCAAATGCCAGAAGGGCCGATTGGCCGGTCCGGTCCACAGAGAGCAGGGAAAGCTGCGCTCAGCGTAGCTCCCGTCCTTCTGGTTTATCCCCCACTGCCGTCGCTGCCCATGGCTATGCAATATGGGGGCGTGTCGCGAGTCCATGTCCCCTGACTCATGACAGGCTTCATTTGCAGTGTCCACACGCCCTTTACATGGCGCACACGCCCCCTGTCTTGTGCGCGCGCGTATGCCAGGGCCGTATGGAGTACCCAGTCCATCCCTGGTTAACACTGTCTTAAGTCCAGAAGATATAAACACATAGAAGACCATACCATATAAAACATTTTTGAGATTTCTATCCACAGGTTTAGCTTCAAAATGAAGTCTCACACCTGAGTTTCATCATGATTACTGCCAACCCTAGCAAGTGGCCCAATTTGTTCTACTGCAGTAGTAGACCGATGCTCTCCTAAAATAACTGTTTCATGTAAATAAATCCAACTTTTTTAAGAGATCCTAGGGGATCATAGCGAGCATGAACGCATTTGCTTACAAATTCACAGGTGTAAAATACACTTCAAAATGGCAGTTGCCTGCATATGCAAAGAAAAATTGTAGGATACTATAGCAGCATATATGTCAGGTTTACTTTAGGTATATATCAGATACACTTACACCCAATTTTTCAAACATTTGTTTTGATGTAGAAAGGCACATTTGTTAAATAGGTTGGGAAAATATATTTTTAAAAAAAGCTTTCACATACAGCATGCAAAACTGTTTTCATGCATGGAAACAGAAGCTTCTAAAATACACGCATAAAACTGTATAAAGCATCTATCAACTTCAACAGTGAATCCGGCAATCTGCCAAGCAGAAGCATTGTGCTGGTGGCTGTCATAGTTATCATCATCAGCTTGCATCTGCACCATTGCTCAGACACAGGGCCGGCTCTAGGCATGTTCGAATAGAGCGGCCGCGCAGGGCGCCACCTTTAATGGGCGCCGCGCGCTGGCGCCGCCATATTCGAACATGGAGCCGGCCCTGCTCTGCAGCATCGTGTGACTTGAGTGCGCTATACGCGCTGAGCGGCGCCGGTGTCTAACCGTCAGACGCCGGCACCGCACAGCGCGCACAGCGCACTCAAGCGTCTTGGACTTGGAGGCTTCCTGGCCGCCCGCCCGCCAGCACCCCCGCACCCGGACCCGGACCTGCACTGCCGCACCCGGACAGCAGTACTCCTCCCCCTCCAACGCTGCAGGTATTTGGGGGGGCGGCTGAGTGAATCATTTATGGATGGCACTATGGGGGCATTTATCTGGCACTGTGGGGGCGTTTATCTGGCACTGTGGGGACATTTATCTGGCACTGTGGCACTGGGGGCATTTTTCTGGCACTGTGGGGGCATTTACCTGGCACTGTGGGGACATTTATCTGGCACTGGGGGCATTTATCTGGCACTGTGGGGACATTTATCTGGCACTGTGGCACTGGGGGCATTTATCTGGCACTGTGGGGGCATTTACCTGGCACTGTGGGGACATTTATCTGGCACTGGGGGCATTTATCTGGCACTGTGGGGACATTTATCTTGCACTGTGGGGGCATTTATCTGGCACTGTGGCTGTGGTGACATTTATCTGGCACTGTGGGGGCATTTATCTGGCAGTGTGGGGACATTTATCTGGCACTGTGGGCATTTATCTGGCACTGTGGGGACATTTATCTGGCAATGTGGGGACATTTATCTGGCACTGGGGGCATTTATCTGGCACTGTGGGGACATTTATCTGGCACTGTGGGGGCATTTATCTGGCACTGTGGGGGCATTTATCTGGCAGTGTGGGGACATTTATCTGGCACTGTGGGCATTTATCTGGCACTGTGGTGACATTTATCTGGCACTGTGGGCATTTACCTGGCACTGTGGGGACATTTATCTGGCACTGTGGCTGTGGGGGCATTTATCTGGCACTGTGGGGGCATTTATCTGGCACTGTGGGGACATTTATCTGGCACTGTGGGCATTTATCTGGCACTGTGGGGACATTTATCTGGCACTGTGGCTGTGGGGGCATTTATCTGGCAGTGTGGGGGCATTTATCTGGCAGTGTGGGGACATTTATCTGGCACTGTAGGCATTTATCTGGCACTGTGGGGACATTTATCTGACACTGTGGGCATTTACCTGGCACTGTGGGGACATTTATCTGGCACTGGGCGCATTTATCTGGCATTGTGGGCATTTATCTGGCACTGTGGGGACATTTATCTGGCACTGTGGCTGTGTGGGCATTTATCTGGCACTGTGGGGGCATTTATCTGGCACTGTGGGGACATTTATCTGGCACTGTGGGGACATTTATCTGGCACTGTGGCACTGGGGGCATTTATCTGGCACTGTGGGGGCATTTACCTGGCACTGTGGGGACATTTATCTGGCACTGGGGGCATTTATCTGGCACTGTGGGGACATTTATCTGGCACTGTGGGGGCATTTATCTGGCACTGTGGGGACATTTATCTGGCACTGTGGGGACATTTATCTGGCACTGTGGGACATTTATCTGGCACTGTGGGCATTTACCTGGCACTGTGGGGACATTAATCTGGCACTGGGGGCATTTATCTGGCACTGTGGGCATTTATCTGGCACTGTGGGGACATTTATCTGGCACTGTGGCTGTGGGGGCATTTATCTGGCACTGTGGGGGCATTTATCTGGCACTGTGGGGGCATTTATCTGGCACTGTGGGGACATTTATCTGGCACTGTGGGGACATTTATCTGGCACTGTGGGCATTTACCTGGCACTGTGGGGACATTTATCTGGCACTGGGGGCATTTATCTGGCACTGTGGGCATTTATCTAGCACTGTGGGGACATTTATCTGGCACTGTGGCTGTAGGGGCATTTATCTGGCACTGTGGGGGCATTTATCTGGCACTGTGGGCATTTATCTGGCACTGTGGGGACATTTATCTGGCACTGTGGGGGCATTTATCTGGCACTGTGGGGGCATTTATCTGGCACTATGGGGACATTTTGGCACTGTGGGGGCATTTATCTGGCACTGTGGGGACATTTATGTAGCACTGTGGGGGCATATCAGGCACTGTGGGGGCATTTATCTGGCACTGTGGGGGCATTTATCTGGCACTGTGGGGACATTTATCTGGCACTGTGGGGGCATTTATCTAGCACTGTGGGGGCTTTTCTGTATCTACATATCTGGCACTGTGTGGCCATTTATGTATCTGGCATTGCTGGGGGGCATGTCATGTGTTGCTGGCACTGCTGGGAGGCATGTCATGTGTAGCTGGCACGGCTGGGGAGCATATCATGTAGTGTTCCCGCTAGGCGTCTGTGGCTAGGCAAAGTGTCTAACGTGCTCTGCCTGGCGCAAAGTGTCTAACGTGCTCTGCCTGGCGTAAAGTGTCTAACGTGCTCTGCCTGGCGCAAAGTGTCTAACGTGCTCTGCCTGGCGCAAAGTGTCTAACGTGCTCTGCCTGGCGCAAAGTGTCTAGGAGGTTCTACCTGGTGCAATGTGTATTAACTAGAGATGAGCGCCGGAAATTTTTCGGGTTTTGTGTTTTGGTTTTGGGTTCGGTTCCGCGGCCGTGTTTTGGGTTCGACCGCGTTTTGGCAAAACCTCACCGAATTTTTTTTGTCGGATTCGGGTGTGTTTTGGATTCGGGTGTTTTTTTAAAAAAACCCTAAAAAACAGCTTAAATCATAGAATTTGGGGGTAATTTTGATCCCAAAGTATTATTAACCTCAAAAAACATAATTTACACTCATTTTCAGCCTATTCTGAACACATCACACCTCACAATATTATTTTTAGTCCTAAAATTTGCACCGAGGTCGCTGTGTGAGTAAGATAAGCGACCCTAGTGGCCGACACAAACACCGGGCCCATCTAGGAGTGGCACTGCAGTGTCACGCAGGATGGCCCTTCCAAAAAACCCTCCCCAAACAGCACATGACGCAAAGAAAAAAAGAGGCGCAATGAGGTAGCTGACTGTGTGAGTAAGATTAGCGACCCTAGTGGCCGACACAAACACCGGGCACATCTAGGAGTGGCACTGCAGTGTCACGCAGGATGTCCCTTCCAAAAAACCCTCCCCAAACAGCACATGACGCAAAGAAAAAAAGAGGCGCAATGAGGTAGCTGTGTGAGTAAGATTAGCGACCCTAGTGGCCGACACAAACACCGGGCCCATCTAGGAGTGGCACTGCAGTGTCACGCAGGATGTCCCTTCCAAAAAACCCTCCCCAATCAGCACATGATGCAAAGAAAAAGAAAAGAAAAAAGAGGTGCAAGATGGAATTATCCTTGGGCCCTCCCACCCACCCTTATGTTGTATAAACAAAACAGGACATGCACACTTTAACCAACCCATCATTTCAGTGACAGGGTCTGCCACACGACTGTGACTGATATGACGGGTTGGTTTGGACCCCCCCCAAAAAAGAAGCAATTAATCTCTCCTTGCACAAACTGGCTCTACAGAGGCAAGATGTCCACCTCATCTTCACCCTCCGATATATCACCGTGTACATCCCCCTCCTCACAGATTATCAATTCGTCCCCACTGGAATCCACCATCTCAGCTCCCTGTGTACTTTGTGGAGGCAATTGCTGCTGGTCAATGTCTCCGCGGAGGAATTGATTATAATTCATTTTAATGAACATCATCTTCTCCACATTTTCTGGATGTAACCTCGTACGCCGATTGCTGACAAGGTGAGCGGCGGCACTAAACACTCTTTCGGAGTACACACTTGTGGGTGGGCAACTTAGGTAGAATAAAGCCAGTTTGTGCAAGGGCCTCCAAATTGCCTCTTTTTCCTGCCAGTATAAGTACGGACTGTGTGACGTGCCTACTTGGATGCGGTCACTCATATAATCCTCCACCATTCTATCAATGTTGAGAGAATCATATGCAGTGACAGTAGACGACATGTCCGTAATCGTTGTCAGGTCCTTCAGTCCGGACCAGATGTCAGCATCAGCAGTCGCTCCAGACTGCCCTGCATCACCGCCAGCGGGTGGGCTCGGAATTCTGAGCCTTTTCCTCGCACCCCCAGTTGCGGGAGAATGTGAAGGAGGAGATGTTGACAGGTCGCGTTCCGCTTGACTTGACAATTTTGTCACCAGCAGGTCTTTCAACCCCAGCAGACCTGTGTCTGCCGGAAAGAGAGATCCAAGGTAGGCTTTAAATCTAGGATCGAGCACGGTGGCCAAAATGTAGTGCTCTGATTTCAACAGATTGACCACCCGTGAATCCTTGTTAAGCGAATTAAGGGCTGCATCCACAAGTCCCACATGCCTAGCGGAATCGCTCCGTGTTAGCTCCTTCTTCAATGCCTCCAGCTTCTTCTGCAAAAGCCTGATGAGGGGAATGACCTCACTCAGGCTGGCAGTGTCTGAACTGACTTCACGTGTGGCAAGTTCAAAGGGCATCAGAACCTTGCACAACGTTGAAATCATTCTCCACTGCACTTGAGACAGGTGCATTCCATCTCCTATATCGTGCTCAATTGTATAGGCTTGAATGGCCTTTTGCTGCTCCTCCAACCTCTGAAGCATATAGAGGGTTGAATTCCACCTCGTTACCACTTCTTGCTTCAGATGATGGCAGGGCAGGTTCAGTAGTTTTTGGTGGTGCTCCAGTCTTCTGTACGTGGTGCCTGTACGCCGAAAGTGTCCCGCAATTTTTCTGGCCACCGACAGCATCTCTTGCACGCCCCTGTCGTTTTTTAAAAAATTCTGCACCACCAAATTCAAGGTATGTGCAAAACATGGGACGTGCTGGAATTTGCCCATATTTAATGCACACACAATATTGCTGGCGTTGTCCGATGCCACAAATCCACAGGAGAGTCCAATTGGGGTAAGCCATTCCGCGATGATCTTCCTCAGTTGCCGTAAGAGGTTTTCAGCTGTGTGCGTATTCTGGAAAGCGGTGATACAAAGCGTAGCCTGCCTAGGAAAGAGTTGGCGTTTGCGAGATGCTGCTACTGGTGCCGCCGCTGCTGTTCTTGCTGCGGGAGTCCATACATCTACCCAGTGGGCTGTCACAGTCATATAGTCCTGACCCTGCCCTGCTCCACTTGTCCACATGTCCGTGGTTAAGTGGACATTGGGTACAACTGCATTTTTTAGGAGACTGGTGAGTCTTTTTCTGACGTCCGTGTACATTCTCGGTATCGCCTGCCTAGAGAAGTGGAACCTAGATGGTATTTGGTAACGGGGGCACACTGCCTCAATAAATTGTCTAGTTCCCTGTGAACTAACGGCGGATACCGGACGCACGTCTAACACCAACATAGTTGTCAAGGACTCAGTTATCCGCTTTGCAGTAGGATGACTGCTGTGATATTTCATCTTCCTCGCAAAGGACTGTTGAACAGTCAATTGCTTACTGGAAGTAGTACAAGTGGGCTTACGACTTCCCCTCTGGGATGACCATCGACTCCCAGCGGCAACAACAGCAGCGCCAGCAGCAGTAGGCATTACACGCAAGGATGCATCGGAGGAATCCCAGGCAGGAGAGGACTCGTCAGACTTGCCAGTGACATGGCCTGCAGGACTATTGGCATTCCTGGGGAAGGAGGAAATTGACACTGAGGGAGTTGGTGGGGTGGTTTGCGTGAGCTTGGTTACAAGAGGAAGGGATTTACTGGTCAGTGGACTGCTTCCGCTGTCACCCAAAGTTTTTGAACTTGTCACTGACTTATTATGAATGCGCTGCAGGTGACGTATAAGGGAGGATGTTCCGAGGTGGTTAACGTCCTTACCCCTACTTATTACAGCTTGACAAAGGGAACACACGGCTTGACACCTGTTGTCCGCATTTCTGGTGAAATACCTCCACACCGAAGAGCTGATTTTTTTGGTATTTTCACCTGGCATGTCAACGGCCATATTCCTCCCACGGACAACAGGTGTCTCCCCGGGTGCCTGACTTAAACAAACCACCTCACCATCAGAATCCTCCTGGTCAATTTCCTCCCCAGCGCCAGCAACACCCATATCCTCCTCATCCTGGTGTACTTCAACACTGACATCTTCAATCTGACTATCAGGAACTGGACTGCGGGTGCTCCTTCCAGCACTTGCAGGGGGCATGCAAATAGTGGAAGGCGCATGCTCTTCACGTCCAGTGTTGGGAAGGTCAGGCATCGCAAACGACACAATTGGACTCTCCTTGTGGATTTGGGATTTCAAAGAACGCACAGTTCTTTGCGGTGCTTTTGCCAGCTTGAGTCTTTTCAGTTTTCTAGCGAGAGGCTGAGTGCTTCCATCCTCATGTGAAGCTGAACCACTAGCCATGAACATAGGCCAGGGCCTCAGCCGTTCCTTGCCACTCCGTGTGGTAAATGGCATATTGGCAAGTTTACGCTTCTCCTCCGACAATTTTATTTTAGGTTTTGGAGTCCTTTTTTTTCTGATATTTGGTGTTTTGGATTTGACATGCTCTGTACTATGACATTGGGCATCGGCCTTGGCAGACGACGTTGCTGGCATTTCATCGTCTCGGCCATGACTAGTGGCAGCAGCTTCAGCACGAGGTGGAAGTGGATCTTGATCTTTCCCTAATTTTGGAACCTCAACTTTTTTGTTCTCCATATTTTATAGGCAGAACTAAAAGGCACCTCAGGTAAACAATGGAGATGGATGGATTGGATACTAGTATACAATTATGGACGGACTGCCACGGTTAGGTGGTATAAAAAAACCACGGTTAGGTGGTATATATTATAATAATAATACAATTATGGATGGACGGACTGCCTGCCGACTGCCGACACAGAGGTAGCCACAGCCGTGAACTACCGCACTGTACACTGGTTGATAAAGAGATAGTAGTATACTCGTAACAACTAGTATGACACTATGACGACGGTATAAAGAATGAAAAAAAAACCACGGTTAGGTGGTATATATTATAATAATAATACAATTATGGATGGACGGACTGCCTGCCGACTGCCGACACAGAGGTAGCCACAGCCGTGAACTACCGCACTGTACACTGGTTGATAAAGAGATAGTAGTATACTCGTAACAACTAGTATGACACTATGACGACGGTATAAAGAATGAAAAAAAAACCACGGTTAGGTGGTATATATTATAATAATAATACAATTATGGATGGACGGACTGCCTGCCGACTGCCGACACAGAGGTAGCCACAGCCGTGAACTACCGCACTGTACACTGGTTGATAAAGAGATAGTAGTATACTCGTAACAACTAGTATGACACTATGACGACGGTATAAAGAATGGAAAAAAAACCACGGTTAGGTGGTATATATTATAATAATAATACAATTATGGATGGACGGACTGCCTGCCGACTGCCGACACAGAGGTAGCCACAGCCGTGAACTACCGCACTGTACACTGGTTGATAAAGAGATAGTAGTATACTCGTAACAACTAGTATGACACTATGACGACGGTATAAAGAATGCAAAAAAAACCACAGTTAGGTGGTATATATTATAATAATAATACAATTATGGATGGACGGACTGCCTGCCGACTGCCGACACAGAGGTAGCCACAGCCGTGAACTACCGCACTGTACACTGGTTGATAAAGAGATAGTAGTATACTCGTAACAACTAGTATGACACTATGACGGTATAAAGAATGAAAAAAAAACCACGGTTAGGTGGTATATATTATAATAATAATACAATTATGGATGGACGGACTGCCTGCCGACTGCCGACACAGAGGTAGCCACAGCCGTGAACTACCGCACTGTACACTGGTTGATAAAGAGATAGTAGTATACTCGTAACAATTAGGATGACACTATGACGGTATAAAGAATGAAAAAAAAACCACGGTTAGGTGGTAGGTATATAATAATAAATAATACAATTCTGGTCGGACGGACTGCCTGCCGTGTGCCGACACAGAGGTAGCCACAGCCGTGAACTACCGCACTGTACACTGGTTGATAAAGAGATAGTAGTATACTCGTAACAATTAGGATGACACTATGACGGTATAAAGAATGAAAAAAAAACCACGGTTAGGTGGTAGGTATATAATAATAAATAATACAATTCTGGTCGGACGGACTGCCTGCCGTGTGCCGACACAGAGGTAGCCACAGCCGTGAACTACCGCACTGTACACTGGTTGATAAAGAGATAGTAGTATACTCGTAACAATTAGGATGACACTATGACGGTATAAAGAATGAAAAAAAAACCACGGTTAGGTGGTAGGTATATAATAATAAATAATACAATTCTGGTCGGACGGACTGCCTGCCGTGTGCCGACACAGAGGTAGCCACAGCCGTGAACTACCGCACTGTACACTGGTTGATAAAGAGATAGTAGTATACTCGTAACAATTAGGATGACACTATGACGGTATAAAGAATGAAAAAAAAACCACGGTTAGGTGGTAGGTATATAATAATAAATAATACAATTCTGGTCGGACGGACTGCCTGCCGTGTGCCGACACAGAGGTAGCCACAGCCGTGAACTACCGCACTGTACACTGGTTGATAAAGAGATAGTAGTATACTCGTAACAATTAGGATGACACTATGACGGTATAAAGAATGAAAAAAAAACCACGGTTAGGTGGTAGGTATATAATAATAAATAATACAATTCTGGTCGGACGGACTGCCTGCCGTGTGCCGACACAGAGGTAGCCACAGCCGTGAACTACCGCACTGTACTGTGTCTGCTGCTAATATAGACTGGTTGATATTTAAAGAGATATTAGTAGTATACAACAATACTATACTGGTGGTCAGGCACTGGTCACCACTCCTGCAGCAAAAGTGTGCACTGTTAATTAATATAATTGTACTCCTGGCTCCTGCTAACAACCTGCAGTGCTCCCCAGTCTCCCCCACAATTAATTATAAGCTTTTAATTTATACATTGATGACTGTGCAGCACACTGGGCTGAGCTGAGTGCACACAGACTGAGTCACACTGTGTGACTGACTGTGCTGTGTATCGTTTTTTTTTTCAGGCAGAGAACGGATATAGCAGAGAGAAGTGAACGGATATATTATATTAAATAAAAGTTAACTAGCAACTGCACTGGTCACTGACTGTGGTAAACTAACTCTGTCTGCGACTCTGCACAATCTCTCTCTATCTAATCTATCTATCTCTATTCTAATGGAGAGGACGCCAGACACGTCCTCTCCCTATCAATCTCAATGCACGAGTGAAAATGGCGGCGACGCGCGGCTCCTTATATAGAATCCGAGTCTCGCGATAGAATCCGAGCCTCGCGAGAATCCGACAGCGTCATGATGACGTTCGGGCGCGCTCGGGTTAACCGAGCAAGGCGGGAAGATCCGAGTCGCTCGGACCCGTGGAAAAAAAAGTGAAGTTCGTGCGGGTTCGGATTCAAAGAAACCGAACCCGCTCATCTCTAGTATTAACTGCACTACTGTGTGGTGTAATGCGAATTGCCACTATTATGTGGCCACGCACCTTCCCCACGAAGCAACGCCCCTAAATTTTTGCTGCGCGCCTTCGGCGCGCACTGTCCATGCTTTACCATGTGGATGAGCACCAAGCATTGCAGTATGTACATCATTTTGCCCTCCTAACTTAAAAATGTGCCCTCCCTGCCCTAAAAAGTGAACACTATCGTGTAGCTGGCACTGCTGGGGGGCATATTGTGTGTAGCTGGCACTGCTGGGGGGCATATCATGTCTATCTGGCACTGCACATTGTGTATCTGGCACTATACTGGAGACATTATGTGTATCTGACACTATACTGGAGACATTGTGTGTAAGGAACACTACTGTGGCTGTTATGTGTAAGGCTGCTAATTGTGTGCGTAGAGGGGGTGTGAAAACATATTTATTTATAGTCTAATAATATGAAGTTATGAGGCCACGCCCACTTTCCAAGAGGCCACACCCACTTTTCCTGGAGTGCGCACATAATGGGTGGGGGGGGGGGGCGCTCGCTTTTACATGTTTTCGCTCAGGGTGCTAGTAGGCCTGGAGCCGGCCCTGCTCAGACACACAGTCGCTGTGGCTTGCCAGGTGTATATGCACCTCACACGAGAACAATCAGGCAATTACTACAGGAACATTGACAGGTAAGCCCCCATACCTGTCAATGTGCTTACCCATACGTCACTCTGGCTCCTTATGCTAATCCCCCAGAACCATCTTTCCTGTGATAAATCATAATGCCAGAATATTTGCTAGCTCCTGTACTGAGCCATCTTTCTGAATATATCACTAGAGTTATGGCACAACAGGATGAGCATAGGGAGCTTGAATGTCGCACAGGCAGGCACAGTGGATGGTCCTGGGTGCAGGGAGTGCAGCGCTGGGCCTCCCTGGACCATGAGTCTGTAAGGGATGCAGTTAAAATGCTGCCGGATGGGATTCCGGTGGTTGAAATACCGACGCTGGAATCCCGAATGATGGCATAAGCCCGGCTTCTAAATACCAACAGGGGTCGGGATCCCAGCACCAAAATACTGATGCCCAGAATCCCTGAACTTCTTTCAGCAGGACGCCATCATGTCCTGCTGCGGGGGTTGGAACTGGAAGGCTAGGCTTAGGCATTAGAAGCAGGTTAGGGTTAGGGTGCAGGAACGGGAAGGGTATGGTTAGGTACTGGGGAGAGGGGGTTACGGTTAGGCACTTACAAGGGGAATTTAGGGTTAGGCACCAAGCGGGAAGGGTTAGGTTTAGGCAGCGGGGAAGGGAGGGTTAGAATTAGGCACCACCGGGGAGAGTTAGGGTTAAGCACCACCAGGGAGGGTTAGGGTAGGGGGCAGGGAAGGGTTAGGTTACTTTCTTGGGGGCTGTCGGGATTCTGATGGCTGGGATGCAGCTGTCGGTATTCTGATCGCCGGCATCCTGTCCATCGGGATATCATACTGATTCCATCTGTATGTACTGCACAGCCTGCACCCATGATAGATATGCCACTGACTTACAATATTGCAAGTATAATAAAAAGTTAAATATGTAAATAAAGGACTGCTGTTTCTATAAGAGACCATCATATGTCTCAAATACTAAGAAAATTGCAAAAAAATACACAAGAATGAACACTGCAGTTGTACTTATTAAACTGTATATTATTAACAAAAGGACCTTACTCAGCTTCAGTTGCCATTTTGCTAATTTAGCAAAACTTCAACTGCTGACGATTGCATGCGGGGGGCTGGCCAGCACAGGGCAAGGCTGACCAGCATGCTAATGGCTGCCAGCAATGCGATCAAAATTTGCCTCTCGAACTGTACCGGGAAGCGAGTTCCATAGAGTTGGGGCCACATGGCTAAAACCCCAAGATAAATTATGGGAGATTCTAGGTACTGCTAATGGTCCTTCATCTACAGATCACAGTAATCGAGTGGGTCAGTATGGAATCAGAAGCTGCTTCAGGTACCTAGGACCCTGGTCATCTAGTGCTTTGAAAGTAAGCAAATCTTGAAGACGATTCACCATCTTACAGGCAGCCAGTGGAGGGAATAGTGAATGGGTGTTCTGTGGCTGGAGTGGGGCCGGTTGGTAAACAGCCTGGCAGTTGCGTTTTCTACCAGCTGTAAGTGGTGCAATTCTTTTGCTGGGAGACCAAGGTAGAGGGCATTGCAGTAGTCTAATCGAGATGACACAAACGCATGGATGACTTTTGGCAGATCTTCAGAGAGAATTAGGTGCTTGATTCTGGCTATGTTCCTCAGATGAAAGAATGAGGATTTGATTGTGGCTGATATCTGATGTTTAAGTGTCAAGCCACCATCCAGGACAACACCAAGATTCCGCACATGATCAGTGTTTTCTAATTCTGAATCCCCAAGCGTAAGTCCAGTTGGTTGGCTATGCTGCAGTCTTGTCCTTTGATGTTGAGGTCCTATCATACGTACCTCTGTTTAAACAGGATTCAGTCACAGCCAACTGGAATTCATCCACTCCTGGAGCTCAGCTATACAGCCCTTTAGGATTTATATTGGGTTCTCAGTACCCAGAACAAAGGGCATGTACAGTTGCCTGATTATTTCACCCAGTGGTAGCATGCATACTGCAAAAAGGGGAGGATAATATAGAACCTTATGGGACACCACATTGCAGTGGCACTGGTGATGATGAGTGTACTTCAGATGAATTTCTCTGTGACCGCTGTGTGATTTGAACCAGCTAAAGACTGTGCCATCCAGTCCACAGAAATTTTTCAGGCACTCAATTAGAATCCTATTGTCTATGGTATCAAATGCTGTAGAGAGATCCAGAAGGATTAAGATGGAACTGTCTGTCCCTTGCCATAAGAGGATAATTTAACACACATCAAGGCTGTTTCAGTGCTGTGTTTTCTCCTAAATCCTGATTGGAATGGATCATAAATATCATGGGTTGTCAGGCAGGGTTCCAGTTGATTTGCAACCACTTTCTCAATAACCTTTCCTAGAAAAGGAAGATTTGATACCGGTCTGTAGTTGGTCATGCAGTTGGGATCTAATTAGTTTTTTTTAAGATGAAGTTTAACAATTGCTGCCTTTAAAGGTTCAGGAAAAAATCCTGTCTGCAGAGAGCACTGAACTATTTTTGCAAATACAGGGCTAATTGTGTCTATACACCCTATTAGGAGCTTTGTTAAGACCGGGTCCAGTGGGGTAGTGGGATACAACATTCAGGAAATTTCTGCAATATCTTTTACATACATTGGGTCAATGCTGGTACTGGATAACAGGTGGCTTACATTGGCAGGCTTGGTAGTTTGGCCCTCATTTGACGGCACTGTGGAGATTCCAGCACGGATGGTGGATTCTTTATCTGCAAAGAAGTTTGCAAATTCATTGCATCTTGCTTTGGAAAGGATTTCATTGGGCTGCAGGTATCCTGCTTGGCAAAGCATCTCCACTGTACGGAAAAGCTGAGCTGGCCTATTGTTTGCTGCTGTGATCTCATGTGACAGGAACTCTGATTTCCTATGGGTGATTGTGGCTTTATATTCTTCATAATGCTTTATTAGTTTTATCTTATCCTCTACAACAGGGGTGGGGAACCTTTTTTCTACCAAGGGCCATTTGGATATTTATAAAATCCTTCGGGGGCCATACAAAAATTATCAACTTAAAAATGACCCTGCCCCCCAGTAGTTATGCCCCTTTGAGGTACTGAGTGCGCGCCCGCGCCAAAAAATGGGTGTGGCCAATTAAAATGGGACGTGATACACATATGCCCCCAATAGTGCAGTGCCAGATACACAAATGCCGCCACAGTGCCCCCCCCCCCCCACTGTGCTGCTCCATCCGGCGGCGGCGTGTCTCAGCTGTCAGGGGGTCAGGTAAGGGAGGAGAGCACGGCTATGTTGGGCGGCGTGTAGGATTTCAAACCAGCCGCCGGTTTGTGAGCCAATCAGAGCTCGCGGACCGGCAGCGGCAGCTCCTGATTTGCTGCTGGTCCGCGAGCTCTGATTGGCTCACGAACTGGCGGCTGGTTTGAGATCCTACCCATCGCTGCCGGACATAGCTGCACTCTCCTCTCTGCCCTTACAGCTGAGACACGCTGCCGCCGCTCAGTCCGCTAACACACAAGCGGGTGGGCCAGAACAAACGGCTTTGTGGGCCTTATACGGCCCGCAGGCCGGACGTTCCCCACCCCTGCTCTACAAGGTTACTCTTCCTCCATAGTCTTTCAAGTCTACGCCCCCTTTTCTTGAGCTTATTAACACTGTTGTCAAGCAAAGGAGCTTGATGGTGTGGTTTGCGCGGCCGTATACGCACAGAAGTGATAATATCCATTGCAGCCGTTACATCCCAGTTTAGCCCAGTTCAGCCAACAATAATTGCCGGCTGCTGCAGCATGTGTATGGGCGGTCGGCTGACTGCCCGTACACACCAACGCTGCACCAATATATCTGTAAATATATTGGTCATTGTGTGTGCTGCAGGGCCGATGCGATATGTCTGTGAACAATGGCATTCACAGACATATTGTTGGTACACACTGACCGACAGGACAGCGATATATCGTCCGTTTAATAAAACGGCTGATATATCGGCCAGTGTGTACCCAGCATAAGGCCCAAATGTATTAAGCCTTAACAAGAGATAAAGTGGAGATGGATAAACAAAGATAACTGACCAGCCAACCAGCTTCTGTCATTTTTAAAACATGGCCTGTGACATGGCAGTTAGGGAACTGATTGGATGGTCATTTATCTCTCTTTATCTGTCTCCACTTTATCTCTTGTTAAGGCTTAATACATTTGAGCCTTTATCTTTTATTTTCTTAAGGCCAGTAATGAGGGGACATTTCCCCAGAGATGTGTGCTGAGTGATCTATCAGTGGCCGCTCAGCACACATCTCTCTCCCAGCTCAGCACAACACGTTGTGTGCTGAGCGAGAGGGGGACGGGCAGGGGGGCCGCTCATTTCACCCAGGGGTGAAATGAGTGACCTGCTAGATTGTGCCTGCATGCAAGCCAATCTACAGTAGCACGGGCGACAGCTATCGCTGTAGGGGATACACACGGAGAGATCTGAGCTTAACTTCTAAGCAATCTAGTCAGAATTTAAGCACTGATCTCTCCGTGTGTACCCCCCCCCCTTAGAATGTTCTTTAATCTTCCTTTTCACAGCCTTGTTAGAGATTGCCCCTTTAAAAAAAAGTCAGAGTTCGTCCGGAATCCTGCACAGCTGCCAGACTCGAGCAGCATTACATCCCGCCATTTTTCTTTATTTATTGTGTAAATGATTGAGTTGGGTTTGTGGGACCACCTCCCTCTCTGCTGTGGGCATGCACAGTCTGGAAGAAACCCCAGGAATGACCACAATGGTGAGCAAACCATGCCAGTGAATACTCTAATACCCTTAGGGTGTTACATGTGTGGCATTAATGCTAGCCGGTGTAACTTTATCCAGAGCAAAGAAGACTGAGAAAAGAGTCAATATGACAGAGAACAGGCAAACAGTGGCAGACATTTCAACTTTTATAGATTTCAAAGCAGTACAAAAATACTAGAGATGAGCGGGTTCGGTTCTCAGAGAATCAAACCCCCCGAACTTCACTACCCGAGCCTGGATCCAAGTCAGGCTCGGGTTTTCCTGCCTGACTCGGAAACCAGAACGAGGCAAAAAGTCATCATCCCGCTGTCGGATTCTTGCGGGGTTTGGATGTACACATTGAGCACAAAATGCTACTTTTATTTATGTTCTAAGGAAGTGGCTCTCAAACTGTGTGCCGTGGCACCCTGGGGTGTCTCAGGACACTTGCAGGGGTGCCCTGGATGGTGGTCCATAACCAATTCAAATTATTTATGGTCAATGTAATAGGCAAAACCAGTGCTGGTGGTTGTCATTCATCAAATATGTGGACAAACCGAAGCACATTCTGTCCTTCACCACATAATGAACCTAAAGATGACATATAAACACAATTTACTTAATTTACTATATCTTTCTAAGTATCTCAATTAAAGATGAGCGGGTTCACCCTCCCGAACTTCAACACCGAGCCCGGATCCGAGTCAGGCTCGGGTTTTCCCACCTGACTCGGAAACCAGAACGAGGCAAAATGTCATCATCCCGCTGTCGGATTCTCGCAGGGTTTGGATTCCATATAAGTCACCGCGTGTCACCGCCATTTTCACTCCGGCATTGGGGAGTGTAGAGAGAGGACGTGTCTCCGTCCTCAGTGTTCTGCATCAGTTCAGTGGTAGTGTCTTGTGCTGCATCAGTCCAGTCACAGAGGTGGTGTCCTCTGCTGCCATATGTCCAGTGCTGCTGTATAAGTCCAGTCCAGTGGTGCTGTGTTGTGCTGCATCAGTCCAGCGGTGGCGTCTTGTGCTGCATCAGTCCAGTCACAGTGGTGGTGTCCTCTGTTGCCAGATGTCCAGTGCTGCTGTATAAGTCCAGTCCAGTGGTGCTGTGTTGTGCTGCATCAGTCCAGCGGTGGCGTCTTGTGCTGCATCAGTCCAGTCACAGTAGTGGCGTCCTCTGCTGCCATATATCCAGTGCTGCTGTATAAATCCAGTCCATTGCAGTGGTGCTGTGTTGTCCTGCATCAGTACAGTGGTAGTATCTTGTGCTGCATCAGTCCAGTCACAGTGGTGGTGTCCTCTGTTTCCATATGTCCAGTGCTGCGGCATAAGTCTAGTCCATTGCAGTGGTGCTGTGTTGTCCTGCATCAGTACAGTGGTGGTGTCTTGTGCTGCGTTAGTCCAGTCACAGTGGTGGTGTCCTCTGCTGCCATATGTGCAGTGCTGCTGTATAAGTCCAGTCCATATGAGGGGTGCTGTGTTGTCCTGCATCAGTCCAGTGGTGGTGTCCCTGTGCTGCTGTATATGTCCAGTGGTACTGCCTTATATGTCCAGTGATACTGCCGTATATGTCCCGTGAAACTGCCGTATATGTCCAGTGATACTGCGGTATATGTCCATTCATACTGTCGTATATGTCCAGCGGTACTGCCGTATAATTCCAGTGATCCTGCTGTATAATCCAGTGATTCTGCCATATAATTCCAGTGATCCTGCCGTACAATTCCAGTGGTACTGGTGTATAAGTCCAGTCCAGTGATACTGCCATATATGTCCAGTGATACTGCTGTCTATGTCCAGCAGTACTGCCGTATAATTCCAGTGATCCTGCCGTATAATTCCAGTGATCCTGCCGTATAATTCCAGTGGTGCTGGTGTATAATTCCAGTCCAGTGATACTGCCGTATATGTCCAGTGATACTGCTGCATATGTCCATTGATACTGCCGTATATGTCCAGTGGTACTGCCGTATAATTCCAGTGGTACTGGCGTATAAGTCCAGTGATCCTGCTGTATAATTCCAGTGGTATTGCCGTATAAATCCAGTCCAGTGATACTGCCTTATATGTCCACTTTTACTGCCCTATAAATCCAGTGGTACTGCCGTATAATTCCAGTGATCCTGCCGTATGATTCCAGTGGTACTGGCGTATAAATCCAGTCCAGTGATACTGCTTATATGTCCAGTGATACTGCCGTATATGTCCATTGATACTGCCGTATATATGCCATTGATACTGCTTTATATGTCCATTGATACTGCCATATATGTCCAGTGGTACTGCCGTATAATTCCAGTGATCCTGCCGTATAATTCCAGTGGTACTGGCGCATAAATCCAGTTCAGTGATCCTGCCGTATATGTCCAGTGATCCTGCCGTATACGTCCATTGATACTGCCGTATAAATCCAGTGATCCTGCCATAAAATTCCAGTGATACTGCCGTATAATTCCAGTGATACTGCCATATATGTCCAGTGGTACTGCCGTATAATTCCAGTGATACTGCTGTATATATTTATATACCCAATTGCAAAGCGGATTAATGAGGCCATAACAAGTATGCTGGTGCTAGACGTGCGTCCGGTATCCGCCATTAGTGAGTGCAGTGGGGCTGCAGTGCCACTCCTAGATGGGCCAATTGTTTGTGTCACTTAGCTTAGTCATACAGCTACCTCATTGTACCTCTTTTACATCTTTGCATGATGTGCTGTTTGGGGCCTTTTTTATATATCTGCCCTCCTGTCTGACGCTGCAGTGCTACTCCTAGATGGGCCAATTGTTTGTGTTGCTTAGCGTAGTAATACAGCTACCTCATTGCACCTCTTTTACATTGTTGCATGATGTGCTGTTTGGGGCCTTTTTTTATATCTGCCCTCCTGTCAGACACTGCAGTGCCACTCCTAGATGGGCCAGGTGTTTGCACCGCACACTTGTGTCGCTTAGCTTAGTCATACAGCAACCTTGGTTCACCTCTTTTTCTTCTTTGCATCATGTGCTGTTTAGGAACTAGTTTGTTTAAGTGCCATCTTGTCTGACACTGCAGTGCCACTCCTCGATGGGCCAGATTGTTTGTGCTGCACACTTGTGTTGCTTAGCTTAGTCATACAGCCACCTCGGTGCAAACTTTTGGCCTAAAACAATATTGTGAGGTGTGAGGTGTTCAGAATAGACTGGAAATTAATGTAATTGAGGTTAATAATACCATATGATCAAAATTACCCCCAAATTCTGTGATTTTAGCCGTTTTTGTTTTTTTCTCAAAAATCTTTCAGATCCAAAACCAAAACCAAAACACGAAAGGGTGATTTTTGGCATAACCAATCCAAAACCAAAACATGAGCGGGGAATTAGAACCAAAACACAAAACACGAAAAGTGCCCGCCGCACATCTCTAAAAATACTGTCTAACAAATGCATTCCCATGGTCTGTGCTGTGAGGTGACTTATATCTGTTACCCTGGTGACCCTGGTATGTCCTCACATGCAGAGGTTTAGCTAGGTGCCATGCTGCCCGAGCAAGGGTATGTTTTGGCGCCCCCTCCTTTATACTGAATTTGGGGCCCAGCCAACAAGTGGTGGCATGTTACATTTCAAAAGAAAAAATATTTAAAGATCCTAAATTGGTAACAGGGCCGGTTCTAGACCTTGTGGAACTCAGAACAAAAGTTTCCTTTGGGTGCCCCCCATGTTCAAAATATGAAAAGTGCATGCCGAAGGCGCGCAACTAAAATAGGGGTGTGGCTTCATGGGGAAGAGGCGTGGCCACCGAATAGTACTCAATAAAAATAATGCCCCAAATGTGACCCATCCCCACAGACTTGAACCCACCCTCCAAACTCTCAATGAAAATAATGCCCCAAAACTGACCCCCCCAATCTGACAATCTCCACAATGCCCCAATGAAAATAATGCCCCAAATGTGACCCCCCTCACAGACCTGAGCCCTCCCTCCAAACTCTCAATGAAAATAATGCACCAAAACTGCCCCCGTCTTGATATTTTCCCAATGCCTCACTGGGAAAAATTGCCTAGAACTGCCATCCCAGACCTGATAATCCCACTATGCCTCAATGAAAATAACGTCCCAGAATTGCCTGAGCAGCTTGACGAGCAAAGAGATGTGCTGCTGCTGCTTGAGAGGCAGTGAGGTGCTGCAGCAGCCGAGTCATAAAGAAGTGCTGCAGCAGCTGGGCTAGACAGAGGGGGTAATTCAGAGTTGATTGCAGCAAGTTTGTTAGCAATTGGGCAAAACCATGTGCACTGCAGGGGAGGCAGATATAACATTTGCAGAGAGAGTTAGATTTGGGTGGGTTATTTTGTTTCTGTGCAGGGTAAATACTGGCTGCTTTATTTCTACATTGCAATTTAGATTTCAGTTTTAACACACCCCACCCAAATCTAACTCTCTCGGCACATGTTATATCTGCCCCCTGCAGTGCACATGGTTTTGCCAAACTGCTAACAAATTTGCTGCTGCGATCAACTCTGAATTAGGCCCAGAGTGCGGTGCTGCAGCAGCAGCAGAGGCAGAGAGTGGTGCTAAAGGACAGAAGTAACCCTGCTGCACAGCTACAAGCTCACAGTGAGCCATATGAAGGGGACGGGCAAAGCTGCAGCTTGTGTCAGCTTTCAGAATCTCCTGCTGTCACCTCTGGCCTGCCCTGTTCTCTACCTAGTCTCAGAGTCCGAGTCAGTGTGCCCACCCTCTGCTCCTCCTCCTGCTCTGTTACTGCCAGTGGCGTAACTACTGCCCCCCCAGTCCTCGCGGTGGCTTGGGGGCGAGGGGCTGCAGGGGCGCCACTGATTTAGTGCAGACTGACATGCGGACGAGCGTCCGCATGTCAGTCTGCGGTCTCGTTCTCTCCCCTGCTGTTAGGAGGGACACGGAGGGCACATCGCACGCCTCCCTGTGTCCCTCCTGGGTCTCCGGCGGCCGCGGGTCTCATAAAGGAAGTGCCGTTCGTGAGCACTTCCTTTATTACAGTGACCCGAGGCCGCCGGAGACCCAGGAGGGACACAGGAGAGGCGCGCACTGTGCCCTCCGTGTCCCTCCTAACAGCAGGGGAGCGGCGGCGGCGGAGGAAGCGGGGGGGGGGGACGCACTGAGGGGGCATATCTGGCACTGGGGGCAAATTTGGCAAGGAGGGGGGGGTGTTAATATCTGGCACTGGGGACATACATGGCACTGGGGGGAATATCTGGCACTGGGGACATATGTGGCAGGGGGGGGGAATATCTGGCACTGGGGCATATGTGGCACTGGGGGCATATATGGCACTGGGGGGAATATCTGGCGCTGGGGGCAAATTTGGCAGGGAGGGGGGGGGTTAATATCTGGCACTGGGGGGGAATATCTGGCACTGGGGACATATGTGGCAGGGGGGGGGAATATCTGGCACTGGGGCATATGTGGCACTGGGGGGGAATATCTGGCACTGGGGGCATGTATGGCACTGGGGGGGGAATATCTGGCACTGGGGGCATATGTGGCACTGGGGGGGAATATCTGGCACTGGGGCATATGTGGCACCGGGGGCATATATAGCACTGGGGGGGGGGGCATATGTGGCACTGTGGGGGAATATCTGGCACTGGGGGCATATGTGGCACTGGGGGGGTATATGTGTACCTGGCACATGGGGGGGGGCTATATTTGGCACTGGGGGCATGTGAGTACCTGGCACCGTGGGGGAATATCTGGCACTGGGGACATATGTGGCACTGGGAGCACAGCCCTAGCAACAAGGACTACCTCCTGGCAACGAGCATGACACCCAGTGCATGAAACCCCTGGCAACGAGCATGACACCCAGTGCATGAAACCCCTGGCAACGAGCATGACACCCAGTGCATGAAACCCCTGGCAACGAGCATGACACCCTGAGCATGAAAACCCCTGGCACCGTGCATGGAACCAAGAGCATGAAACCCCTGGCAACGAGCATGACACCCAGCGCATGAAACCCCTGACAACGAGCAGGTAATTGAAAAGTAATTAGAAGCCTTACTGTAGGACTTAATGTGTAATGGGCATTACGGTGTGTGGCATAATGTATCACGGACATTGCGGTGTGTGTCATAATGTGTCACAGGCATTACGGTGTATGGTATACTATATCGCGGGCATTGTGATATGTGGTATAATGTCTCAGGGTCATTGCAGTGTGTGGCATAATGTATCACGGACATTGCGGTGTGTGTCATAATGTGTCAGGCATTACGGTGTGTGGTATACTATATCACGGGCATTGTGGTATGTGGTATAATGTCTCAGGGTCATTGCAGTGTGGCATAATATATAACGGGCATTGCGGTGTGTGGCATAGGGTATAACGGGCATTGCGATATGTGTCACAGGCATTACGGTGTATGGTATACTATATCACGGGCATTGTGGTATAATGTCTCAAGGTCATTGCAGTGTGTGGCATAATGTGTCACAGGCATTGTATGTGCTATAATGTATCGGGCATTGCAGTGTGTGGTATAATGTATCACGGACATTGCAGTGTGTGTCATAATGTGTCACAGACATTGTATGTGCTATAATGTATCAGGGGCAGTGCAGTGTATAGCATAATGTATAACGGGCATTGCGATTCCTGTCATAATGTGTCACAGGCATTATAGTGTGTGGCATAATGTGTCGGGGGCATTACAGTGTGTGCATATTGTGTCATGTGCATTATTGTGTGCGGCATAATGTCTAAGGGCTATTGCAGTATGTGGAATAATGTATACTGGGCATTACTATAAGGAGGAAAAATGACAAATAATGTAAGGGGCATGAATCAGGATTATTTTTCTTTCCTGTGGTGGCTAACGTCTGGGCGTGCAGGTTGCAAAACTGGGGTATAAGGTAGTCTTTTCCTGCAATGCCACGCCCATTCCAACGAAGCCATGCCCCCTTTTTGCGCATATTTACCCCTTTATTGCTCCCAATTATGGGGGATGGGGGGGGGGGGGGCGCCGAAGAATTTTTTGGCTTGGGGAAGATAAATTTCTAGTTACGCCACTGGTTACTGCCTGTACAGTGGTCCGCAGTACAGCGGTTGAAGCAGGGTAGGCGGCGCACCCTATAACTTTGCTGGTGCCTGGAGCTTGCGCCCCACCGGAGCTGCCCTTGCTACACTCCTGCCCACATGACATAATAATCATCCACAAAACAGACAATAAGGTGTCAAATAAATATCCACACTATTATGGTACAACTGTTTCCACAGACCATGACTTTGGCAGCAGGCACAATATTGTATACTTATGGATATGGTAGACTAGAAGCTCATCATAAACTTTGGATTAATGACTGTACTTTGAACGTTAGAGTTCAGTAAATTAATTGCATTAATTGAGGTGCTTTTTCCTCTAGTCAGTCTCAATTCTAATAATGTTATGTCGGCTGTGTAGCAGTAAGGTCCTTCTGTCCAGCACTCTAAGGGTTCAGATTTCCTCACTGTAATAATCGACATCTTTAAAACTAAACATATAACATGCAGCAGATACACACGTGAAAAATGGTCATGCTGGTGTGGGCATTATCATACCTCCGAACTGTCCCAATTCCATCCGGACACTTCTGCTATTTGGACACTGTCCCGCGAGTGATGGGGGGGGGGGGGGAGCCTTTTATCACGGGGTGCTCTGCTCTGCAAAGCAGCAAGTGATCCCTGAATAGATGACATGTGCACACTCACGCCATCTAATCAGTGCATGGAGGCGAAATGGGGCTGCTCAGCTGCTCGGTGGTGCTGGACACGTCCCCAAAATTATGGAAACAGGTCCTTTCAGCGAGGCCACGCTCAATCGCCCAAGACCGTGCCCCCTCCCACCCAAGACCACGCCCCCTTTTCGGGTTACACTATCCTACGGCATACAAAGGTCCCGAGTTAAGGCTAATAAAAGTTGGGAGGTATACGTTATTTCTGTATGCACTTACTTGTAAGAGAAACCCAGTTTCAAATTTGTGGGTGTACTCTACTTTGTTAACACTTCATAATTTATTTTTGCTGTTCTTATAAAAAGAATCCACTGTTTAGAACTCAGATAGAACTCACCTGCATATATGCACCAAAGTTACCTTCAATTATTTTCTTACAGTCTGCTCCTTCTATCCTGCCATTTACAGCATACGTTTCATACTCTTCCGCGATTTTTTGCAGACAAGCCAAAATATCTCCACTAGCCATTTTGTGATGCGGTAACCTGTGGAAAGTAAAGCACAGATTTGTTGCAGACAATTCCATATAAAATTAATTGCAAGAAACAGCAAATATTTTAATCCTGCCCATGTAAAGGAACCTTAGTCCTAGAAAGAAATAAGTTTTCAGCATAGATTAAAGGGATAATAAACTGAAATACTGTATGACATATTAGTAAGCAAATACAACTTTCATGTTGTTTCATTGAGTCAAACAAAAAAAAATTAATGAGAGATGCTTCACTTTTTAATAATGGTTTGAATTAGATTGATCTACTAATTTTCCAGATTATCTGATGGTACAATGTATAAATTAATATTGTTTAAGGCTGATATTTATTTGTGTCAAAAAGCAAAACAAAACACTGGAAAACATAAAAAAACTGTCATTCGTACAAATTGGTTAAATCAGTGATTTAACCAATTTGTCTGAACGACAGGTTTTGACCATTTCCAGTGTTTGGGAACAAATGGTCGATTGTCATTTGCTCTCATCTATTACCAGATTTTCATTTCAACCAGCCAGATCTGGCAGATGATCTGCCAGATAATTGTATAGTTTATGTCCAGCTTTAACCCAAATTATAAAGATAAAAAACACATTGAAACACACACTAATATTCTTTTTTACATTATAACCATTGGAGGGAAAATCCATGTACTGCTATTGACATACTGAGATTCAGGCCCGGACTGCCCATCTGGCACTTCTGACAAATGCCAGAAAGACCGATTGGCTGGTGGGCTGTACCAGTCATACAGAGAGCGGGGAAGGCTGCGCGCAGTGCAGTTCCCGGCTCTCTGATTGTCCCCTCCCGCCGCCCAAAGTGCCTGTCTCTTAGAAATATGGGGACGCTCCACTGACATGACCCATTTGACCCATTTCCACACACCCCCTGCGATGTGTGCATGCTCCCGCTTCGGCATACGTGTGTGCACAAATGTCAGGTCTGAAAACAAGACCCCGTCCCTCCCTGCTGAGAGTCCAGCGCCAAGTACAATGACAAAGAAACACAGATCAGAAAACTGATTCCTTGTCTGTTGAATTTCTTTAATCACAAAAATGTTTACTCTAAAAATAAAAAATTGCTGATTACAAAATACTATGGCTCAGTGGCAGATCTACTGGTACTTCAGAGGGTGTGTCAACTACAGACTCTTCAGTGAGGGGGGAGGTCAACAATGAGTCACCATCCAAAGCACATTTATATGTTCTCCTGTTGCCAAGGAATGCTCAGCAGAACAAAGCGGGGGACAGAGATCTATGGGGCTTCCCCCAAATATTGCTACTGGGCCAGCCATGGCATGTTCCACTATTTCTATGGATGTCTGCAGTCGAGGGGCGGATTAGCCATAGACCTCACCAGGAGTTTTACCGGTGGGAATGATCATTTTGGGGGCCAAGGCCACTGGAATTTTTTTCTTTCTTTTCCTTTTCTCTCAATTTTAAAAATGGCCGCAGACTCCCGTCAATTGGTCCAGGAGTTTGTCAGTAATTTCATTGATGAGTCAGTGAGAGAGGGCCATGCCCAGGGGTGGAGTTTTAGCGGGGTTAGGCCAGCAGCACCTGATGCTGGATCAAGTTTCCTGATGCCGCGGCTGTGTGAGAGGACTGGAATGGAAGAGCTCTGGTTTTGTAGGCAGTACTGCTGGGGTCAGTATGAGATGGAGGAGAGTGGTAGTCATAGCAGCTGTGTGTGAGGAGCTACAGCTGTATAAGCGGCCCTGCTGAGGGCTCGGTTATGTAAGGTGTAGGTAGTGCCAGCCCGCACGTTATGCTGGGAATTTGGCCACTTGGTGCACCACACTAAGGATAGCGCTGCCGCCGCCAGTCACTCGCTGTGCAGGAGCGGCAGGTGAGTTTGCTGTTGATTGGAAGGAGAGGGGCTGTGCTGTGAGGAGCTGTTATGAGGGGTTCTGTGCTATGAGGGGGACTGTGCTGTGAGAGGCTGTGCTGAGGGGGGGGCTGAGAGGATGGTCAGTGAGTGCTGTGAGGTGTGCAGGAACAGGTTCAATGTATGCTGCACACAGAGATGGCGTTAGATAGACATGACGGGATGGCACTGGGGAGACACATAGGGTGGTATTAAATTCTTTTCACACCCTTCCACACCTGTTCTATTTCTGACCTCCCACACCTGTTCTATTTCTGCCCTCGGGGGCGTGGTATCATCATTTCAGCTCGCTACCCCCGGGGTAGCGGGGCACCCAACCCTTTACACAGTTAAACCTGATTACTATGGGAACAATATGCGCGATAACAAGGATCGTTTTAGAATGGAGATTGGGCGTGATATATCATTTGAATACCGCCCACAGTGTTGGCGCTGAGGAGACCCAGGGTTTGGCGATCTGCTACTGTATATGAATACTGAATACTGACTGAAGACACTGTCTGCCCAAGGAAGAGCAATTTATTCAGAGGTTCCCAGCAGACAAACCACCACATAAGTAAGGTGTATTTTTATTTAGTACACACAAAAACAGTATAGATTTTTGTTTTTAAGCGGGGTGCCAAAAGGACCCTGCAAGTAGTAACACACTTGCATGAGAGGCAACCTGATTGAGTCTTTCATTGCAAGCAGAACATCCCGCTAAGGATCTCTTTGACATTTCAAAATGAGGCCAAACTTGTCTTGTGAGACAGAGCTCCCCATGCGGTGGGGAGGGAGGTTGGTGGGCCCCCTCTTACCCGCTGTTCTTCTTAGCAAAGCAAGCAGTGAATAGATGCTGTGCACATGAGCGTGGTGTCTATTCACTGCAGAGAGGGATTGGGGGCATGTCCGGAAGCTACTGGAGCACTGGGCATGCCTCCAGGGTGATGAAAATGGGGGAACTGGCTGGCAGGAACTTGCTGGTGGGCATGGCATTTCACGCAACGCCATGCCCCTTTTCACACCCTTTTTTGGGTGCATGCCTAAGGTACGCAAAAAGCTCCCATTCCACAGTTATAGAAAGCCAACCACTTTCAGAAAATTTTCCTGGGCCACTTTGAATTCCCAATTCACCCCTGCTTAGGGATGGCCATGAGTGGGTTATCCATCAATAGTTACCATCAATGGTACTATTGATGGATAACCTCGATGGAGGGAAACAATCTCTAAGGGAACCATTGATGGTTTCGCTTTAGTACTGAGCGAGTCATGGGACAATCAGGGCACGGGGGTGTGGCTTTGCGAGTGTAGGGGGTGGAGCTATGCTCCGTGTCCCCGACACCCTGGAGAGAAAAAAAATATTTGATAGCTCCTTATCATCGATGGCAAAAGTAGTTACATTGATCATAAACCATAAATGATTTTGAATCATCGATGGCCGATGGCAAACCCTACCCCTGCTGCTTTCCAACTTCTTTTTACATTTTCAAATTTTGTATCAGACAAGTTGTCCGGTACATAAAAAAAGGCATGTAAAATTTAGGAAAATAAACAAAATAAATAGGAATAACCAGGCTGGCATTGTCAATCACAAACAGCTAATTCAAAGGCAGCTGTCTGTCTCCATTAAAATTAGATATAGCAAGAAATGGGGAGATGAGCAGTGCTTAAACAGCGATTTAAGGAATTACCAATTAAAATGTATATGATGTCACTAAAAAAAAATTTAAAACATATAATACTCAATGAAGTAGAAACAATATGACTTGCTTAAAAAATTGCAAATGTATTCCGAAAACGAAACACAATAAATAAATAAATAGAATATTTGTGCCACAATAATAAATGACCTATCATGGGTTAGGACCAAAGTAATTCATAATAAGTTTGAATGACTTGTAACATTCCAAGTAGTAGGTTAGTCTCAAATTATATCATCCGGGATAATAATCTGCAATAGGTTTGATATTACAAACTTTGGTGAATGAGTAGTCCGTCCCAGTGGCAAGCACAGGATTTCTAGATGGGGGTTTCCAACTGCTTGGAGTTAGAGTGCAGTGCTTGATGTTAGAGTGCAGGTGACCAGTCCATGAAAAGGGCATAATTAGCATGAAGCAGCTATAACATGCATCATAAAAAGTGTAATGTACTGTATGTCATAATTCCCACACATACAGGGCCAGCGATCACAGTAAGTAATTAGATGTAGCAGTAGGGACATCCTGCCTGAGCTGAATGCTTTATATCAGATATGGGCATTGGAGCAAATCTGGGGAGGTAGCATAAGAACCTAGAAACTGCCCTGGACATATATGTATTATTATTATTATTATTATTATTATTATTATTATTATCCTTTATTTATATGGTGCCACAATGGTTCCGCAGCGCCCAATTACAGAGTACATATGCACATAATCAAAACAGGAAGACAGTGACTTACAGTTGAAGACAATATAGGACAAGTATAGGGTAACTAAGCATAACTACACCAGTAAACGACATAGAGATAAGTTTCTAGGTGGCCGCAAAACTGCGGGATTTGGGCAGTTGAGGATTATTAAAGTAAGAAAAGGATAAGCACATGAGGGAAGAGGGCCCTACTCATGAGAGCTAACATTCTAAGGGGAGGGGTAGACAGACAGTGGTGACACCGACGGGGTACATAGAGAGCGTGGAACAGAGGGTTTAGGATGAGATATGACTGGGTTTGGTAAAGAAGTGGGTCTTAAGAGCCATTTGAAGTTTTGTAGAGAGGTGGAGAGTCTGCAGGGGAGAGGTAAAGAATTCCAGAGAAAGGGAGCAGCACGTGAAAAATCCTGGAGATAGGAGTGGGAGGAAGTAATCAGAAGACAGGAAAGTCAACGTGCATTAGCAGAGCGAAGAGGACAGGTAGGAGTGTAAAGGGAGATAAGGTCAGAGATGTGAATGGGAGAGGATTGGGTGAGTGCTTTGTAAGTGAGTGTGAAAAGTTTGAATTGGATTCTGAAAGGAAAGGGAAGCCAATGAAGGGCTTGTAGGAGAGGGGAGGTGGATGTAGTGTGTTTGGTGAGGAAGATGAGCCAGGCTGCAGCATTGAGGATAGATTGGAGTGGAGAGAGGTAAATGTCAGGGAGGCCAGTTAGGAGGAGATTACAGTAGTGCAGTCTGGAAATAATCAGTAAGTGAATAATGATCTTAGTGGCATCCTGGGTGAGAAAAGGTCTTATCCTGGAAATGTTTTTGAGATGAAAATAACAGGTTTTTGAGAAGTGCCGTGTGTGGTTTGAAGGAGAGGGAGGAGTCAAGGATTATGCCAAGACAGCGTATTTGGGGGCTAGAGGAGATAGTTGTGGCATCAATGGATAATGAGATTGTGGGAGGTGAGGTTGTGTGGGAAGATGGGAAGATGATCAGCTCAGTCTTAGACATGTTGAGTTTAAGAAAGCGCTGGGACATCCAGGAAGAGATAGCAGAAAGACAGTTGGAGGTACGAGTGAGAAGAGCTGTGGAGAGATCAGGGGAAAGATAGATTTGAGTGTCAGCATAGAGGTGGTATTCGAAGTTAAAAGAACTATTGAGTTCACATAAAGAGGATGTATAGAGAGAGAAAAGGAGAGGACAGAGAACAGAGCCTTGGGGGACACCAACAGTTAGTGGAAGTGGGGGGGGGGGGGGAGGTAGCATCATGAGAGGAGACAGAGAAGGAATGATCAGAGAGGTAGGAGGACAGCCAGGAGAGGGCAGTATCACGCAGACCAAGAGAGTGAAGGATTTGCAGAAGGAGAGGGTGGTCCACAGTGTCAAAAGCAGCACAGAGGTCAAGAAGAATAAGCAGAGAGTAATGGCCCTTAGATTTGGCTGAATGGAGGTCATTGCAGACTTTAGTGAGGGCAGTTTCAGTGGAGTGGAGAGAACAGAAACCAGACTGGAATGGGTTAAGCAGTGAGTGAGAGGAAAGAAAGGAAGTGAGGCAATTATAGACAATACGCTAAAGAAGTTTGGAGGCAAAAGGGAGGAGAGAGATGGGTTGATAGTTGGAGAGAGTGTTTGGATCAAGGGTAGGTTTTTTTAGAATAGGGGAGACAAGAGCATGCTTGAAGGCAGAGGGGACAGTGCATGATGAGAGGGAGAGATTGAGAAGGTGGGCAAGATGGGAACAGGTAGAAGGAGAGAGGTAGTGGAGGAGGTGGGAGGGGATAGGGTCAAGTGGGGAGGTTGAGTGGGGGAGGAACGGATGAGGGCCATGACTTCCTCGCCAGATACATGGGAGAAAGATGTCAGAGTTAGTAAGAGGGAAGGGGGGTGGGGTGGCAAGGGATGGGTGGTGGCTGGTTGCTGGTCTGGTGGGATGTGATGTCCTGACGTATGGGGCGGGATTCAATTATTTTCACCCCTTTCCACACCCGTTCTGTTTCTGCCCTCAGGGGCATGGTATCATTATTTCATGTCACTAACCCCGAAGTAGGGAGGCACCCAACCCTTTACACAGCTAAACCTGATCACTATGGGCGCAACATGCCCAATAACGGAGATAATTTTAGAAAGGAAATTGGGCGTGATATATCATTTGAATCTCACCCATGGAGTCAATCTTGGATGTGAAATAAGTGGCAAAGTCAAGAGCAGACAATGAGGAATGGAGAGGAGGTGGTGGTGGGCAGAGGAAGGAGTTAACAGTGGCAAAGATGCGCCGGGGGTTGGAAGACTGGGTAGAGATGAGGATTTTGAAGTATGATTGTTTAGCAAGGGAAAGGGCAGTACTGAAGGATGAGAGCATAAATCTGAAATGGAGGAAGTCTGCTTTAGAGCATGATTTCCTCCACTGTCGCTTGGCAGTATGTGAGCATTTTTGAAGATATCTGGTGCATTTGGTGAGCCAGGGTTGAGGTGTTGATCTGCAAGGGTGAATAGTGGTTGGCGGAACAACCACAAGGGCAGAAGTAAGAGATGCATTGTATAGGGATGTGGCTTGTTCAGGGCATGTGAGAGAGAGAAGAGGAGAGAGAAGTGAGTCAAACAGGGAGGATAGGGATGAGGTGTCAATAGCCTCAATGTTACGCTTAGTGAGGGTAGCCTTAGGAGGGAGAGATGGGGAAGCAGAGATAGATAAGTTGAAAGAGAGCAGGTGCTGGTCAGAGAGGGGAAAAGGGGAATTGTAGAAATAAGAAATATCACAGCGGTGAGTAAAAACCAGATCCAGTGAGCTCCCGTTCACTTGTGAGGGTGAGGTGGTCCACTGGGAGAGACCAAGTGAAGAGGTGAGGTTAAGTAGTTTAGAGACAGGTGATTTTGTGGGGTTATCGATATGGATGTTTAAATCAACTAGGATAATGGAGGGAAAGGTATGTCAGAAGAGAGGAAGTGAGGAAGCCAGGAAGCAAAGCTGTTGAGGAATTTGGAGGAAATGTCAGGTGGGATGTAAATGACAGCAACTCGAAGATTAGTAGGTTGGTAGAGGCATATTGCATGGACCTCAAATGTAGAGAATGTAAGGGATGGTTCTGGAGGTATAAGTTGGTATGTACATAAACAGTATTACTAATTAACCCTATAGATTGTCTGTAGCAGAGCACCCCCTAATTATCTCACCCTAGCTTAGTGATTCCCAAATGTTTTTGAATCACGGCACCACTAGGCCAAAAGTTTCTTATTGAGAATTTAGAGATGTGCGGCGGGCACTTTTTGTGTATTATGTTTTGGTTTTGGTTCTAATTCCCCGCTCGTGTTTTGGTTTTGGATTGGTTATGCCAAAACCACCCTTTCATGTTTTGGTTTTGGTTTTGGATCTGGATGATTTAAAGAAAAAACATAAAAACAGCTAAAATCACAGAATTTGGGGGTAATTTTGATCCTACGGTATTACTAACCTCAATAACATTCATTTCCACTCATTTCCAGTCTATTCTGAACACCTCATACCTCACAATTTTGTTTTTAGGTCAAAAGGTTGCACCGAGGTGGCTGTATGACTAAGCTAAGCGACACAAGTGTGCGGCACAAACAATCTGGCCCATCAAGGAGTGGCACTGCAGTGTCAGACAGGATGGCACTTAAACAAACTAGTTCCCAAACAGCACATGATGCAAAGAAGAAAAAGAGGTGCACCGAGGTTGCGGTATTACTAAGCTAAGCGATGCAAGTGTGTGGCACAAACACCTGGCCCATCTAGGAGTGGCACTGCAGTGTCAGACAGGATGGCAGATATAAAAAAAAGGCCCCAAACAGCACATCATGCAAAGATGTAAAATAGGTGCACTGAGGTAGCTGTATGACTAAGCTAAGCGACACAAACACTGTCCACATCTAGGAGTGGCACTGCAGTGTCAGACAGGATGGCACTTTAAAAAACTAGGCCCCAATCAGCACATGATGCAAAGAAGAAATAGAGGTGCACCGAGGTTGCTGTATGACTAAGCTAAGCGACACAAGTGTGCAGCACAAACACCTGGCTCATCTAGGAGTGGCACTGCAGTGTCAGACAAAATGGCACTTTAAAAAACTAGTCCCCAAACAGCACATGTTGCAAAGAAGAAAAAGAAGTGCACCGAGGTTGCTGTATGACTAAGCTAAGTAACACAACCACCTGACCCATCTAGTAGCAGCATGCAGTGGCTGAATGTCGAATGTGGCCCGCAATTTTTCAGTCCACTGGCAGCATCTCCTGCACACCCCTGTCATTTTTTTAAAATTCTGCAATTTGTGGACTTATACGGCAGTACCCCTGGACTAATACAGCAGTACCCCTGGACTTATACGGCAGTGTCAGACAGGATGGCACTTTAAAAAACCAAACCCAAACAGCACATGATGCAAAGATGAAAAAGAAGGGCACCAAGGTTGCTGTATGACTAAGCTAAGCGACACAACCACCTGGCCCATCTAGTAGTGGCATGCAGTGGCTGAATGTCCAAAGTGGACCGCAATTTTTCAGTCCACTGACAGCATCTCCTGCAGTCCCCTGTTATTTTTCTTTAATTCTGCAATTGGTGGACTTATGTCAGACAAGATGGCACTTTAAAAAGCTATGCCTCAAACAGAACATGATGCAAAGATGAAAAAGAGGTGCACCAAGGTTGCTGTATGACTAAGCTAAGCGACACAAGTGTGCGGCACAAACACCTGGCTCATCTAGGAGTGGCACTGCAGTGTCAGACAGGAGGACAAATATATAAAAAAAGGCCCCAAACAGCACACCATGCAAAGATGTAAAATAGGTGCAATGAGGTAGCTGTATGACTAAGCTGAGCGACACAAACAATTGGCCCATCTAGGAATGGCACTGCAGTGTCAGGCAGGAGGGCAGAACTAAAAAAAAAGGCCCCAAACAGCACATAATACAAAGATGAAAAAGAGGTGCAATTAGGTTCCTGTATGACTAAGCTAAGTGACACAAACAATTGGCCCATCTAGGAGTGGCATTGCAGTGTCAGACAGGATGGCACTTAAAAAAAATAGTACCCAAACAGCACATCATGCCAAGAAGTAAAAGAGGGTTATGAGGTAGCTGTATGACTAAGCTAAGCGACACAAGTGTGCGGCACAAACACCTGGCCCATCTAGGGTTGGCACTGCAGTCACACTGCACTAATGGCGGATACCGGATGCACGTCTAACACCAGCATAGTTGTTATGGCCTCAGTAATCTGCTTTGCAACAGGGTATGTATATATATATATATATATATATATATATATATATATGTATACGGCAGTATCACTGGAATTATATGGCAGTACCACTGGACATATACGGCAGTATCACTGTAATTATACGGCAGGATTACTGTACTTATATGGCAGGATCACTGGATTTATACGCCGGTACCACTGGAATTATACGGCATGATCACTGGACTTATACGCCAGTACCACTGGAATTATACAGCAGGATAACTGGAATTATACGTCAGGATCACTGGAATTAAAAGGCAGGCTCATTGGATTTATACGGCAGGATCACTGGAATTATACGCCAGTACCAGTGGAATTATACGGCAGGATCACTAGAATTATACGGCAGTACCAATGGACTTATATGGCAGTACCACTGGATATATACGGCAGTATCATTGGACTGGACTTATACGCCAGTACCAATGGAATTATACGGCAGGATCACTGGAATTATGCGGCAGTACTACTGGACTTATACGGCAGTACCACTGGACATATACGGCAGTATCACTGGACTGGATTTATACGCCAGTACCACTGGAATTATATGGCAGGATCACTGGATTTATACGCCAGTACCACTGGAATTATACGTCAGTACCACTGGAATTATACGGCAGGATCACTGGATTTATACGCCAGTACCACTGGAATTATACGTTAGGATCAATGGAATTATACGGCAGGATCACTGGATTTATACGGCAGTACCATTGGACCTATATAACAGCACAGGGACACCATCACTGGACTGATGCAGGACAACACAGCACCACTGCAATGGACTGGATTTATACAGCAGCACTGGACATATGGCAGCAGAGGACACCACCACTGTGACTGGACTGCTGCAGCACAAGACACTAACACTGAACTGATGCAGGACACTGAGGACGGAGACACGTTCTCTCTCTACTCTCTCCAATGCTGGAGTGAAAATGGTGGCGGCGTGCGGCGACTTATATGGAATTCAAACCCCGCAAGAATCCACCAGTGGGATAATGACGGTTTGCCTTGTTCTGGTTTACGAGTCAGGTGGGAAAATCCAAGCCTGACTCGGATCTAGGGTCGTGAAGTTCGGGAGGTTTGGTTCTCTGAGAACCGAACCCGCTCATCTCTATTTCAGATATTTAGAAAGATGTATTAAATTAAGTAAATTGTGTTTATATGTTATCTTTAGGTTCATATGTGGTGAAGGACAGAATGTGCTTCTGGTTGTCCACATATTTGATGATTGACAACCACCAGCACTGGTTTTGCCTATTACATTGACCATAAATAATTTGAATTGGTTATGGACCACCAACCCAGGGCACCCCTGCAGGTGTCCTGAGACACCCCAGGGTGCCACGGCACACAGTTTGAGAACCACTTCCCTAGAACATAAATAAAAGTAGCATTTTGTGCTTAATATGTACATCCTGTACTAAAAACAAGTCTCTGCACACTGATCCAAAACTACCTTAAAATAATAATTCCTGAAAAAATTAAGTAATTTATGAGTTTCTCTTCTTTCGGTGGCCATTTGGGAAGACAGAACTGTAGAATGGCAACATTAGCGCAGATGTACTGAGCCTTGGAGAGAAATAAAGTGGAGAGACATGAAGTACCAACCAATCAGCTGCTGTCATTTTCCAAACATTGCCTGTAACATGGCAGCTAGGAGCTGATTGGCTGGTACTTTATCTCTCTCCAAGGCTAAGTACATTTGACCCAAAATATAGCTTACAGTCATTAGGTCGACAAGACTTAGGTAGGCAGTCATTAGGTCGACCACTGTTGGTCGACATGCACTATGACTTTTTCACTTTTTTAAATTTTTTGAACTTTTTCATACTTTATGATCCACGTGGACTACAATTGGGAATGGTAACCTGTGCTGAGCGCAGCAGTAGCGGAGCGAGGCACCTTGCCCGAAGCATGTTGAGCGAAGCAAACCATGCGAGGGGACATGGTGTACTAATTGTGGTTCCCGGTCACTGTACAGAGAAAATGACGCAAAAAAAATAACTTGTTCATGTCGACCTAATGACCATGTCAACCTAGTCATCCTGTCAACCTAATGCATGTCAACCAATAGTGGTCGACCTAATGACTGTCGACCTAAATCTTGTCGACCTAATGACCCATACCCTAGTAAAAATGGACAAAACACCTCAGTTGTTTTGGCTAGATCAGTGGTACTCAAACTGTGTGCCTAGACACCCTGGGGTGCCTTGGGACCCTTGCAGGAGTGCCTTGGATTGGTGGTCCAGGACTAATTCAATGTAATAGGCAAAACCAGTGCAGGTTGCTGTCAATCATAAAATATGTGAACAAACAGAAGCAAATCTCGTCCCTCATCACACAATTGAACCTACGGGTGACATATAAACACAATTTACTTAAATTAATATTTATTTCTAAATTTCTCAATAAGAAACTTAAGGCTAGGGGAGCCGAGAAAAAAATTCTGATGCTCTAGGGCTCCATAATTCAAAAAAGTTGGGAACCACTGGGCTAATTTAATAGTTGAGCCCATTATGTTATATGGGATGCAGTTAATTTGCTGGCAGTCGGAATCTCGTTGGTTAGGTTAACGACGCCAGAATCCCGACTGCTGATAAAACCGACAGCTTGAATCCCAGTTTACAGGGGCTATTCCCACTCGTGGGTATCCACGACACATATAGAATGGGAACAGAACCTGTGGCAAGCACAACAAGCCACCGACCCCAAATCTTGGCGAGCACAGTAAGCCTGCCAGGGGAATCTATGCGCTCGCCCTGCTGCCAGCAACCTGGCGGGATGCCGCTGACGGTAATTCATACTGAACCCTATTATACATTACAGTGGAATAAAATCTATTACATATCATCTCATGAAGGGTAAAGTAGTTGTATGAAACGTGTACAGAGACTTTCTGTAGCAAAAGTCTGGCAAATTACCTGCATCATAGCGCTTCCATTGTACACACAAATGCAACAATTGTATTTATGTGTTCAAAGTACTTCATCCCAGAAAAACTTGAAAGATTATATCTACATATGTAAGAAATTTTATTTCATTGTAATAAAGTTTCATTTGGCAATACAACCCTACAAACTTATGAGTCATCATTTTGGCACTTTATCACTTGCAAGAAAATATACTGGTGTTTTGGTAACTCATAGAAACCCCACACCATTCAACTGATATTTTCCAGATTATTTTGTCTACACTTATTTAAATGTAATCAGAGGTTAAAGTGAGCCGGAATGGAGTGGAATTGCATTCTGTCAGTTCCATTTGGAGACGGAACCAGTTCCGCCTCCTCCGGCTCACCTAACCCAGGAGGGAGATGTCGGGCACCCGCTGAGATTTTGTTACCAGCGGGCGCCAGGTCCTACCCCTCAGTGGCTGCCGGAGGCCGGAGCTCACGCCTGAGCTCTGGCTTCCGGTTTATGCAGTGTGCGGCTGGGTGGTACTATGGGAGCGATGTCATGATGTCTCTCCTATAGATCAGAGGAGCAGGCAGCCAGACGGAGGGCAGCGCAATCCCGAAGCAGGAGCGGGGCTGGAGAGTATAGTGTTTTTTGGGTTCTTTTAGTGTGTGTGTGTGTGTGTGTGTGTGTGTGTGTATGTGTAAGCGGCGCTACTAGGGGGCACATCTACTGGGGGCACATCTACTGGGGGCAAAACTAATGGGGACACATCTCCTGGGGCCATAACTAATGGGGGCACATCTGCTGGGGGCAAAACTAATGGGGACACATCTCCTGGGGGCATAACTAATGGGAGCACATCTGCTGGGGGCATAATTAATGGGGGCACATCTACTGGGGCATAACTAATGGGGGCACATCTACTGGGGCATATCTACAGGGACACATCTACTGCGGGCATAACAAATGGGGTAGATCTACTGGGGCATAACTACAGGGGGCACATCTACTGGGGCACTTCTGACTGGAGGCATAACTACTGGGGGCAAATCTACTGGGGCATATCTACTGGGGGCATAACTACTGGGGGCATAACTACGGGGGCATTACTACTGGGGGACAATACTACATGGGGGCATTACCCCTGGGGCATTACTACTGGGAGCACTACTAATGAGAGCATTGCATAGGGGGCACTTAATAAGGGGCACAACTACTGAGGGCACTGTGTAAGGGGCACCAATACTATAGGCACTACAACTGTGGGCACTACCACTACAGTGGGCATTGTATAAAGGGCACTACTGCTGTGGGCATTTTGTGTATTTGGGGTGCTACTACTGTGGGCTTTGTATATAAGAGGCATTAATGTGTATCATAACAAGAATATGGGACACTACTATGTAGTGTAATGTAAATAAGATTGTGCTACTGTGCAGCGTAATTTGAATTTGGGATACTATTGGGTGACCCCGCCCCTTTTGTTTTGAGACCACACCCCTCGAGCCCATGCCCCCTTTTTGTGGCACTCTCTTTATTTCACAGGCATGGGGTGTTATGGGGGGGGTGAGTTCCACCACCTTTCTAGGACCACTTTAAGCACTGAATGTAATATTCTAGCATAGTAATCCTAATATTTTGTGTACTCTTTCCCTGTATTTAATCCATACTTGTATGTTTATACTTTATATTTGGTGTATTCCAGTTGTTATGTGTGTTTAAGAGCTTTATTTTTAATGATGGTGATATAAGAGAGTCTGAGAGCAAGAGACAGAGAGAGATTAAAAATTGTAATTTTACCATGTGTTCCAGAAACTGTATAAATATAATTGAAATAAAAATAAGGGCTAACCTATACAGGGCCAGTGCCAGAGTGTTCGGTGCCCCCCTGTAAATTATAAATTTGCTCCCTCCTTACCATACTTTATAAATAGACAGCACGCGCTGAAGGGGTGTGGTCTCACAAGGAAGGGGTGTGTCCACACAATGGTACCCCCCAATTCATATTACACTACAAAGTAGCACAATATTATTCACATTCCACTGCACATTGTGCCCCTGAGTCATATTACCCCATATAGTAGTGTCCCTTATTAACATTATGACACACAGTAGTGCACCTTATTCACATTATGTTACACAGTAGTGCCCCTTATATATGTTACACCCACAGTAGTATCCCTTATACACATAATGCTCAAAGTAGTAGTGCCCCTTATACAGATACTGACCACAAAAGAACCCCTTATACACATTATGTACACAGTAGCAGTGCCCCTTTCACACATAAAATCTGCAGTAGTACCCTTTATACACACAATGCCCTCAGTAGTGCCCCTTATACACATAATGCCCACAGTAGTGGTGCCCCTATACACATAATGCCCACAGTAGTATTTTTCTATACATTATTTCCACAGTAGTATCCCTTACACACATAATGCCCACAGTAATGCCCCTTATGCACATACTGCCCACAGTAGTAGTGTCTCTTTTACACAAAATGCCCACATTAGTGCCCCTTATACACATCATGCCCACAGTAGTGTTTCTTATATACATAATACCCACTGTAGTAGTGCCCCTTATACACATAATGCCACAATAGTTCTCCTTACACATAATTCTCACAGTAGTAGTGCCCCCTACACATAATGCCCACAGCAGTAGTGCCCCCTATGCACATAGTGTCCACAGTAATACATTAATTACACATAATTCTACACAGACACATCACTGTACTTGCATGAAGCCATGCCCCGGCACCCATCACTATTCAACAGCTCCTTATGCTTGGCACTATGGGAGAGATGTCACACCTACATACACTGCAAGAGCCGGAAGGTGAAGCTCAGGCGTAAGCTCCAGCCTCTGGTTGCATTGAAAGAGGCGCCAGGTAGCAAAATCTTAACAGGTGCCAGGCAAATTGAGAAGGTGGCAGCAGCACCTCCCCAGCCTGGTGCATATTTGTTTTGTAGAGCTCACTTACTGCATTGTGCTGGCCCTGAACCCTTATTCTAGGTAAAGATGCAACATCTTTTATTATGCAGCTTCATAAAAAAAATACCTACCAGATGGATACAGTCACTGTCATATATGGTTAATATGGTTTTGTCTTCTGGAGCAAATTATCTCTTCTGAATGGTTGTGTCAACTCTCACTGTGATGATTTGGATGCTGACTGCAAAAATATTATTGGTCTGGACCCAGTGCATATCGGTGGTCTTCACTTCACCAGGGACCCCTGCATCTGGCTGGGTTCATAATGTTCAGAGCTTGTGATCTCTGGAGGAACCTAAGGCAGTCAGCAAACTACAGTATGTGACATACTGAAGAGGTTGGAATCAAACTGACTATGTGGTGCCAGGTAATGGGCATAATTACTGTAGTTAAGAAGAAAGCTAAAGTCAGAACCAGTAAACCACAATGAGCAGTACCAAGGGAGCAGACAACTAGAATTGTCAGATGAATCGGATCAGAACACAGGTACGTATTCAGGAGGTTCTAGCAGAACAGATGCTGGAGTACAAGATGTGAGCCTAACACTCTGAGTACTGAATAGTACCCAGAGACTTCCTTATATAGAGAGGAGTCTCAAAATTGTTGCCAACAAAACATCACATTGTGGTGAACCTATCACTTTAAATTCCAAACTGAGCAGCGTGTGCATCCCTACGGGAGCTGCAGCTCCTTGGAGCCAGAGCCACCAACAGCAGCCAGGGAGAGCAGAGCTACTCACAGTTGAAGCCAGAAAGAGGGGACATGCCCCAAAGAGAACTTCAAAGGGGCGGGTGCTGACTGGCACCCATCTGCAATGGAACCACTACTGCCCCAGGGAACCAGCTAGGGAAATTGCTCTGACTGAAAGAGTGATACTTATCTCTACCTACTGAATGGTGCACCCTTATTATTTAAATCAAATGTACACAGCACCATTCTGATGAAGTTGTAGGGAACCATTTATGAAATTGATCTAAAAAAATGGTTTTGGTGAGTATAAAAACATTTTTTGGGACTATTTTTCAATAACAAATTCTGATTCCCAGCTGCCCTGCAATACTGGCTGACAGCGGACAGCTGTAAGCAGAGACTTACCAAAGCACTGACCAGTTGGGGCACCATCTAAGGATGTATGACCCAACATTGCAGGGTCATAAATGTACACTGAACAGGAAGCCTGTCTTAGGCTCACAGTATCAAATTCATATAAAAAAAACAGATAAAGTGAAATAAAGATTTTTATCTAAGAGTGTCATAAATGCTTTATTTAATAATAAAGTATTTTTTCCTTTATTTGTTTACCTTATCGCCATGAGATGGTGAAGGTGATCGGAAAACAGTGGAGGTACTTTTTATTTGGCAAAAATAAAAAATGACAAAAAGCCCTGTTTATAGATCCTTAAGTGACGAAAGGTATCAGGATAATTAGGTTTGGTGGCATTACTAGTCCCAGGAGAAACTCTGTCTTGGAACATTTGTCCTTAAATGCATCATGAATGGTACTATTAGAATTTATTTCCTACAAGCAAAATATGCTGTATCCATCTGGTAAGCATTTTAATTTTTTATGTTATTATAATATATACATAATAACTTTTAGGAACATTTCATTTATCCTGTGTATTACAATAAAATTTGTTTTAATATGTCCTGAATTAAGGGATTGTAATATTTGATCTATTTGACTGATGCAAATTATCCTTCCATAAAAAGCAAAAATATTTTTACACACATTATTACTATTTTCTATTTACTAAACTCATATGCATATCTACAGTATGTAAACCCAAAATGAATTTGAAACACCAAACTTTAATATATTACATCAAGGTTTCCAGTCCAGGTTTTAAGAATATCCGTGCCTCAGCAGAGGCTATTTAATTAAAGCCTCAGTGATTTTGATTACACCTGTAAGCATATTCTTAAAACATTGGGGCAGATGTATTAACCTGGAGAAGGGTTAAAGAAGTGATAAAACAGAGATAAGCGCAAGGTGATAAGTTGATAACGCACCAGCCAATCATTATGGATTTGAAAAATGACAGTTAGGGGCTGACTGGCTGGTGCGTTATTACCTTGCGCTTATCACTGCTTTATCACTTCTTTATCCCCTCTCCAGGCTTAATACATCTGCCCCATTGATTGTTGGAAGGGGAAAGGGGAAGGGGTGGGGGGGTGGGGGGAGATAGGAAAATGCATCACATCTGCTTCAAATAGGGCAGCCCGGAGAAGGGATAAAAAAGCAGTGATAAGCGCAAGGTGATAACACACCAGCCAGTCAGCTCCTGTCATTTTTTTAACCTGTAATGATAGGTTGGTACGTTATCACCTTGTTCTTATCTTATTACTGGTTTATCACTTCTTTATCCCTTCTCCAGGTTAATACATCTGCCCCATTGTCTCCTTGTCGTACAGTGGGGCAGATGTATTAACCTGGAGAAGGCATAAGGAAGTGATAAATCAGTGATAAATGCAAGGTGATAAACCCACCAGCCAATCAGCTCCCATATGAAAATTAACAGTTAGGAGCAGGTGCATTATTACCTTGCATTTAACACTGCTTTATCATTGGTTTATCACTTCCTTATGCCTTCTCCAGGTTAATACATCTCCCCCATGTTTGAAAGTCGGTTGGGTGTCTGTTTTTACCTGTCTATTAGATAGGAAAAAACAGACTCCCAACTGACTTTTCAAACATTTGAATCTCCCCCATAATGTTAAATTGATTAAGCATAAACTTACTAGGAGCAGAATCCTCAGGATCAAAGTGAATTAAAGCAGTTCTATTATATACTCTCCTTATATACTTGGTGCAACCCACTGTGACCTGCAAAAATACAGTAGTACTCCGCCCTGAAACATGCTGAGCATGTGAAAACAGTTATATGAGCAATACTTTGAAATTGCAACATCCACCTTTTACATAAAACAGCATGTTCAGTGGCATTTACTCCCATTTATCTAGTAAACATACCAGCTGATTTATCTAGTAAATATACCAGTTTTTCAATTCCAGTCCCATATAGTCTTTTCAATTTATTTGCATTAGGAAAAGTCAGACATCTCTATTCAGACTTAGAGAACTCATCTTACAATATAGGACATGGACCCTTAAGCCATCTTCAGGATCAGGATTTGACCAGACTAGGGGATAAGTAAACTAAGGGTTTATAAAAGTACTATTGTCCATAGCAATGAATCAGATTCTGGTTGACATTTATTTGATACATTTTGAAGAATTACTGTATAGCATACATGCCAACTGTCCCGCATTCAGCAGGACAGTCCAGTTTTTCTGGAACTGTCCTGCTGTCCCACCTGGGAGCAGTTGGGGGAGCACACACCGCAGAGGGTAGCAGCAGGAGAATAGATGCCGTGTGCATGCGCATGGCACCTATTCACAGTCTAGGGAAGTCTGGGGGCAGCCTAGCATCTCTGAGAGTGCTGGTCACGCCCCCACAGTGACAGGAATGGGGGTGCAGTGAAGCCCCACCCCTTTTCCTGAGGCCCTGCCCCTTCATGGGCGCTCATATGGCGCAAGTAGGTTCCCGCTCCCTGATCCACCAATGTTGGGAGGTATGGTACAGTTAGAATTTGATTGGGGGCTAAATCTTACATCTTCTCATCAAAAGAATTGGGTGGATCAGAGGGAATGCAGTCAATATAGCGGCTGTCGGGATCCCAGCGTTCAGAAGGCCGATGCCGAAATCCTGACAGCCGGTGAAAAACCGGTGCCCAGAATCCTGACACATGCTGGGTATTCCCACTCAGCTTGTGGATCCACACCACTAACCGAGTGGGAATAGAACCTAGGGCTGATGCGTGGCGAGCGCCAGCAAGCCCACGAAGGGACTAGCTGCTGGGATTCCGGCAGATGGGATGCCGCTGTCAGTATAGTGACAGCCAGCATCCCATCTCCCGGAATATCACACTGTATGTATCCCGATCAGGGAAATTCTTGGCAGGTGAGGGTGCATGAATTTACACATGATCCTTGTTTTGCATGTTTAGTTTATTTAAATAACATATATAATGAAATTCACTAAAGCACTGTTTACTTTTTGCCTCTTTAATGTGCAATTTGTAAAAAGTGCAATTTATTGAAGGCCAAGCTGTCACAACATTGCACATTGGAGGTAATTCTTAGTTGATCGCAGCAAGAACTTTTTTAGCAGTTGGGCAAAACCATGTGCACTGCAGGGGAGGCAGATATAACATGTGCAGAGAGAGTTAGATTTGGGTGGGGTGTGTTCAATCTGCAATCTAAATTGCAGTGTAAAAATAAAGCAGCCAGTATTTACCCTGAACAGAAACAAAATAACCCACCCAAATCTAACTCTCTCTGCACATGTTATATCTGCCTCCCCTGCAGTGCACATGGTTTTGCCCAAATGCTAAAAAAGTTCTTGCTGTGATCAACTCAGAATTACCCCCATTATTCTTTACCGCAAGGTTTAAAAGTACTGATGGCCATAATATTTATTTTAAAAAAATGTATTACTACGTAGCAAAACTATTATGGTATGATAACCACTTTCTAGCTATAATGCATCTAGCAACCCTTCTTATGTGCCATGGAATGAGTTTAAAAGCTCTGATAAATGGAGTTACTGTTTTAGTTTATGTTAATTTACATGTGTATGGAACAATTTATTGGCTACTTCAATTCCACATTGTCATGTGTGATAATGCTTCATGCTTGAAAATGGTTTCAGATGATAGGTCAACAATAATATGGTCAACCCCATATGGTCGACAAGAGCCGGCCCTAACCAATATGATGCCCTAGGCAAGATTTTGGCTGGTGCCCCCCAGCACCACCGCTGGTTCCGCCTCTGACCTTGCACCTCTTTCCCAGCACCATCACCCCTCACCCATAGCAGTCCTTATTTTGGTGTTTGTTTCCCCTATATTTTAAATAGGGACAGTTTGCACATTTGGCGCACAGCCCAAAAAGGGGTGTGTTTTTGCTGGCAAGGGGCATGGCCACACAATAGTAACCCCAATTCCAATTACGCCACACAGTACTGCAACTTCATTCACATTTGATCATGCGATAGTGTTCATAATTCATATTATATCCCACAGTAGTATCACTTTACCTTCTAAACATTACTACTCACAGTAGAGCCCCTTATTCATATTACATCACACCATATTGCTCTTTATAAACATTAGATGACACATTAGTGCCATTTCTATATGCAACGCCACATAGTAGAGCACCTTATACACATAATGCCACACATAAGTAATGCATTTATACACATAATTCCACACAGTAATGCCCCTTACACATATGAGACACATTATTAATGTCCTTATAAACATAATGCGCCTTACACATTATGACAACCTTTATTAATGCCCTTTTATACATAATGTCCCTTACACATAAGCCACACATTATTAATGCCCTTATACACATAATGACACACACAGTGCCCCCTACAGATTTGCTGCACATTAGTGCCCCTATACACATAATGACACACATACAGTAGTACCCTTTTACACATATGCCGCACATTATTAATGCCCTTATACACATAATGACACGCATAGTGCCCCTTACACATATGTTGCACATTATTAATGCATTTTTACATGACACACATAATGCTCCTTACACATATTCCGAACACTAATGCACAACCAACCCACTCACATGCACACAGCAATCACACTGCCACTAACACTGTGACCTCTGCCTCTTCTTGGATACAGATGTGTCCTCATAAATATTGCCTCAATGCTATCATCTGGCAATTTTTTTTAATGAAAATGCATCTTATTTGCATTGCTATGTGGCTAGGATGCACAAGCAGCTTTTACTGATTAAAATGATATGCAGCATGCCTATATATTGTGTGAGACTGTGGATGTATCTGCATATGAAATGCTACACACAGAATATAGGCATGCCGCATATCATTTTAATCAGCAGAAGCTGCTGATGCCCCTAGGCATGTCAAATGCCCTAGGCAATTGCCTAGTTTGCCTATGCCTATGGCCGGCTCTGTGGTCGACATGCATTAAGTCAACAGGTTCTAAAGGTCGACATGGCCAGTAGGTTGACATGTAAAAGGTCGACAGGTTCATATGTGTTTTCATTTTTTTTTTTTTTTACTTTTTCATCATACCATCTATACAGACTATGGTTAGGAATAGTAACTTGGCCCTTGCCCGAAGTGTGGTGAGCAAAGTGAGCCAGAGAGGTTACACATTTCCACTAATTTGGCTCACAGGTATTAAAACATAGAAAATGACATAAAACCCCCTAAAAAAGACTTGTATTGACCTTTTTGTGTTTTTATGTCGACCTTTTGCTTGTGTTAACCTTTTGTACAGGTCAACCTTTTGTGGTGTCTGTCTCTTTCATGTCAACCTAATGACCCTGCCGACCTACTGCATATCGACCATATGGGGTTGACCTTTCGAATGTCGACTTATGTTTGGCCAACCTAATAATCCACACCACTTACAAAGGGGATAAATTTTTACCTTTACTGTGAGATGTGTGTCATATGTTGCATAGAGCACAACCTCTTGCCTTCACTTTTTCTAGGTAACTGCTTCCATTTTAAGTCTTTATTTCACAAATATATGTATCAAATTGAAATGATTACCCGTGACCTATCAACTCACAATATTTCCCAAAGCAAGTATAGTTAAAATTAAATTCTTTCAGTCTAATTAAACTAATAACAGTCTGGTGAAATCTATAGGCTGTGCCAACCACTCCCCAGAAACACAGCATTGCAAAATTTAAATGGTAAAAGTAAGAAAATCATAACAATAAAATGCTGTATCACTGCACATGTTATACTGCTTTCAAACCAAAAACTCGGGTCTGACCTGGGTTATATTGAACAAAATTTCAAGCCGTGTCCAGCTGCTTGAAACTGCATTTCACTCTTTGCTAGTGCTTGGAGATGGCATCAACTCTATGAGTCGTGATCCCGCTCTCTGCATACTTTTAGTGTGACCCGGGTTGGACCTTTCGCACCACAGGCTAAACGGTCAATTCTGGGTTTGACCCTGGTCGCAGCCATGGTCTGATTCCCAGGTAACACAACCTGAGTTGACCCTTTCACACAAAGCCAGGACACAGGTTGCCCCAGCAATATTCTTGGTCAGAGGTTCGTTGTGAGAGGGGCAGTGCTATTTTTGTAGGAACATAGGTTCAGGAACTGTGGGCGAGGCAGTGGTGGGCAGTGATGTGGGTGGAGCTACCAAAGGTGTGGGGCGTGCATAAACCTTTTTTTTTTTTTTAAACACATAATGGGACTTCCGGTGGGCAGACCAAGCTGCTGGCTGCTTCTTAATCGAGCTCTCAGCTCCCACTACCTTTTGGCGATAATTACACCCGCCAACGTTGGGACTAGTACCCGAAATCACCATCCGGTGTCCCCCACCGACTTGTGTATACCGGAAATTAGGCATCTTGAAAGATGCCACGCAGCAGACTCCGTCTTGCAGTCCCCACCTTTACCCCAAATTGCTACTACCTGGCCGCCGCTTAACACCAGAGTGCATGCCCCTTACCTTACTACAAACGGGTGAAGTGGATCCGGCTGGCCAGCATCCCGCGGTAGTGGTGGTGGATCTCCGCTCCCATCTGTCTTCCTCCTGCTCTGCCAGCACGGATCTTGTGGGGCCGGGGAAAGAGCCTGACAGCGAGCACCATCCTGCAGCTGCTGTCATCCCCCTGCACTGCTCCCATCCGGTTACCACATCGGAGTCAGGGAAGCTACACCTCACCTCCCTGCGAGCAGGTACAGTGGACCAAACTGACTGACATCCCACTAACTACAGCGGTGCTAGACCTCCGCTCCCCTCTAATTCCCTGCTGCTCTGCTAGCGCTGATCATACAGTGCCTGGGAAGTAGCCTGACAGTGGGCACCATCTGGCAGCCCTGGCTGCTTTCTGCCTCACAGCTGCTCTGTAACACCTCTGGTGCTCGGGACACGGTGTCCTACCCTTTTCTACAAAGGTGTACATGGATACAGAGGCCCAAAGTCCCCTAATCATAATCTTGGGTTCCCACTAACCTCACAGGTGCAGGAGTTCACTACACTCCTGAGGTGGGGCAACCAGTTTAATCTCTGCTATGCTGACACATGGTATTGCAGGAAAGCATCACATTACTGTTCCTGTTGTATTGCTCAATGTTCAATAAGCACACAACCTCCCGATAATAATGTTAAGGATTTCATTGTTTCCCTGCTAACCTCTCACTAATTGATACTTGTATCTTTAAGGTGGTGTTTATTTTGTTCTGGACTAGTTGAGGAAAAATATTTCCTTGTCTGTCCATTGAGGATTATACCAATTTTTCTGGACTTTTTTCTTCTTCTTGTTACTCTAAGCCCATTTGTTAATACCTGTCCTACTTCAGAATTCAGCTTTTTACAACGGCACATCGCCTCCTGCTTGTCGGGTCATATCATTACCAGATTTACACAGCTGTTTTCATTTCTGTGTGGATTTCTTCTAAGTGAACATTCTATATCTGTGACTCCTCTCTTATCGATCATTACCATGGATAAATTTGTCACCAAACCTCAGCGAGGAGGCAAGGGAGGGACGGCTACCATAACACGGGAAACCAGAGCCACAATCTCATCGGCTATGAGTCCTCCTTCCTCCCCTGCTGGTGATGGTGTGTCACAAGAAGTACCTGATCTTTCTGCGTACAGTGCCGCGTCTATGGCCAAAGCCCAGTAGATCTCTGATATATTGTCTCCACTGCTTGATAAGAAACTGGCAGGCTTGAAAGATGCCATTGACTCAGCGGTGGCTCAACTCAAGGAGCACATTGCGCGCTTTGAGGAGGCTGAAAAATGCATCTAAAATATTGAGGATGACCGCATCGCAGCTAAAACCACCATCGCTTCCCAGGAAGCTTCTCTTGTAGCGATACAAGATAAATTGGAGGATCTCTAGAACAGAAATCGTTGCAATAACCTCCGTCTGATTGGTCTCCATGAGTCGGTCAAGCAGGAAGACCTGATGGATTTGGTTTCTACATCACTTCCAGAGGAATTGGGGTGTTTGCCTGCTTCTGACTCCATGCTCATTGAAAGAGTGCACCGCTTTGGCCTGGATCATCAAGCTGAACGTCGCAGGCCCAGGCCAGTCATCTTTAAATTATTAAACTACACTGATAAAGGGGCTAATACAGACCAGATCTGTGCTGTTCATGTTCGCACAGCAGCGATCATACCTGAACTGCGCATGGCAGACATCCGACGGCTATCTTAGCCCTGCGATCGCCTCCGCCTGATTGACAGGCAGATGTGGTTGCTGGTCGGAAGGGGGTGGGCCGGCAGCATTTAGCCACCATTTAGGGGGCGTGGTCCGGGCAACGCAGGTGTGCCCGGACCATTAGGGGGGCGGGCCGTGGTGGCTGTGGGACATCACACGCAGCCACTGCGACCCGGGCTCTGATGGGTAGCTCCCTGCCAGTGCACAGAAGCAGGGCTGCCTGGGAGCTACTCTTCAAATGCAAAAACATTGTGCTTGTGTGGGGATGGCCCTGACATGCGGGGTGGACTAGCCCTGTGCTGGACGTCCCCCGCATGTCAGGGAAGCTGATCATAGATGTGCTAAATTTAGCACATCTACGATCAGGTCTGAATCATCCCCAAAGTCTGCATGTTAGATGCCTATAGGAAATCCCGTGATCTAACTTACAAGGGTGACAGACTCCTCTTGTTCCAAGACTTTTGTTACCAAGTGGCAATGAAAAGGAAGGAATTTTCACCTGTTTGTAAATCTTTGTTTGAAGCAGGCATTCGTTTCGCTCTCCTCTACCCGGCCAAATTGAGAGTCCAACATGATGGCAAGCAATATTTTTTCGATTCTGTTTCACCTGTCAAATTGTTCATTGCCTCTCTCTTGAACAGGCCACTCACTCCGTCCGATGGCATGGACTGACTCTGTCAAGAGTTTGCAAGTATAACTTTCTTCTGTGAACTATAATGCATCTCAAAATGAAAATGTTGTTTTCTTTCTTTAAAGTTGTTATTTCATAATTATTACCACTTTATTGCAAATTTCAGGTGATAAGGCTAGATTGGTCTCCTCTATTTCCTTCTCACTGCATTTTTGCTGGGGGCTTCGCTGCTCCTTTTCCTTTTTCTCCCCCCTCTAAAGGTCGATTCCGTGACTATACTGATGTTCATGTTCGGCCCCCCTGGCCATCTGTTTGGGTTCCTAAATTATAAAACTAATTAGAATTACACTATTTATTTGTTCTTTTACACTTCCATTATTATGCAAAAAATGACTTTTATTCTTTTTGGTGGTTTCCCTGCTAGCTGGGACGAGGGATATCACCTCCCTTATGTTTGAACTCGGTTGTATGTTTCCGAAACTAGGCATTGGTTAGCATGACACACACACCAACAGCAGTGCTCACTACACGGGAACACATTAAATTTCTTACGTGGAATGTAGAAGGCCTTAATACCCCACTGAAGTGGAAGAAAGTACTGCAACATTTAAAACGGTTAAAACCAGATATTGTGGTATTATAAGAAACACATGGGAAAGACAGAGACCCTAATAATAATGATAATAACAAACGGTGTGGGGTGCTTCTTATCATCAATAAATCATTACAATATATGGTGTTAGATAGGTTATGTGATCCAGAAGGAGGCTATATTTTTGTAAAACTGAGATTGGAAAGGGAAGTATATACAATAGTAACGTTATATGATCCAACTAGCCCAAACAGTGTCTTTTTTACGGATGTTTATGACAAATTATAAGACTGGGCGGCAGGGCATATAATTATTGGAGGGGATTTCAATACCACCCTAAACCAGTCCTTGGACAAATCGAATAATGCCACCTGTACCTCCCCACCGGCAGCTCTTGCCTTATTAATGGAGTCCCTGGATCTTTCTGACCCTTGGCGGTTTCAACACCCGGTAGGAAGGGAATACACCTTTTATTCTCATCCACACCACACCTCTACCAGGATTGACTTTTGGCTTATCCCCACTCCCCAGATTTTAATTTGTCCCTTGAGCAACATTTCTTAAACTACTGTATGTAGATGATAACATCCAACATTAATTTGTTTTGGGCGGCATTCAAACCAGTAATTAGAGGCAATATTATTGCATATGTCTCCGCTAAACATAAGGCTCTGAACATGAGGCTGAAGGACCTTAGCTTGGCAGTCTCCACTTCTTACTCCAATGTATTGTGTAATGACACTCCAGAAAATCATCAACTGTATGTCGACACAAAATCAATGTATGACTCCTTATGTACTGAGAGAACACAGTATTCATTAGACTACCAAAAAAAAAAAAGTTACTTCAGGTGGGGTAACAAAGCCGGTAAATTGTTGGCTTCTGTGGTCCGGAGCCAACAGCCACACAAACTCACATAACAAAAATTATATCGGAAGCAGGACAGCTGACATTGGCTCCTGACATTGCTGATTCCTTTTTAGACTACTACAAACACCTCTATACTGCCCCCCCTCCCCCGATAATTCTATGCAAGGCATGGATTTCATTAGACAAGCTGAAGGTGAAGCATTGGTAGACCCTATCTCGGAACAAGAACTTATTTCCGCTATTCATAGCTTGGCTAATGGTAAGGCCCCGGGTCCTGATGGATTGAGCACCGAATATTAATTATTATCCCCACATTTACTACCGCATCTATTGAGTCTGTTTAATTCAATACTGTCAGGTGAACGCCCTCCCCCGACTTAATCAAGCCAGGATTATCATTTTTCCTAAACCAGGTAAAATCCCCACATTAGTCACATCATATCGGCCTATAACCCTTTTAAACCAAAATCTCAAATTACTGACAGCTATTATAGCGAAACGGCTACAGGTTGTATTACCCAAATTACTAAACCCATCCCAAACTGGCTTTGTAAAGGGTCGTTCTTCGGTTCATAACATACGGCAAGTGGTAGCCGCCCTGACCCGGTCTCTGACCGTTTCGGGAGGCAAGTCCCTCTTAGTAAGCTGCAATGCCGGTAAATCCTTCTACAGGGTATTGTGGGAACACTTCCTTCGGGTGCTGCATATGCAAAACTTGGGTGTGGGACTTGTTACCCTGTTTCGTACCTTATACAACTCTCCTAAGGCCTACTTAACCATTAATCACTTAAACACTTCAAATTGTACTTTGTTTTGTGCCACTAGGCAGGGCTGCCCATTTAGCGGTAGATCCTTTAATCCGGTTGTTTCACCTACACACTCTTTGGCGTGGGCTAGATATAGGACCAAATGTATTGAAAGTCTCAGCTTATGCCGATGACCTCCTTTTATACTTCACAAATCCTCAAGAGGCATTTCTAGGTTTTTTCAAATATTGCTGGACTTTGAAAATGTTTCTGGTTTTATAATAAATAAAACAACAGCCAAAGTGTTAGCTCTACATGTGGGTGCGAGAAGGAACTGGGCAGAAGGCTTTCCTTTTGTGTGGGCAGATTCCTCACTTGTGTATTTAGGCCTGAATATACCAGTGAAACCGTCAGACTTGTATAAAGCCAACTTCCTTGAACTGATTGCCCGCACAATATCAGACCTTCAATCTTGGAAACATTTGCCATTATCCTATATCGGCAGGTGCCATTTGATCAAGATGATATCGTTCCCCCTCTGTTGTATGCTATACAAATGCTTCCAATCATGCTGAAGGAATCTGATTTAAAAACATTGAATAAGGTTTTCAGTATTTTTATCTGGGAAGGGAAAAAGCCTAGAATATCAATGTTTAAATTATGTCAATCACCTTCTCTAGGTGGCATAAATCTGCCTTGCATACGAAGCTATATGTTAGCGGCAAACTATCATTATGCGGTAGACTGGATTAACACAACCAGTAATTATGCAAACACTGATATGGAACAAGCTTTCTGTCCGACCGTGCCTTTGCCTGGTTTGCTACATCTGAAATCTTCTGTATACCCCTCTCACATAGCGTATAATTTATTACTTACAACTACTTGTACCGCCTGGCGGTTATCTCGCTCCAATATGGGACTTTCATCATATAATACTTTATTCCTACCGCTTTGTCTTGATATTACTACTAGAGATGAGCGGGTTCGGATTTACTCGGTTCTTTAAGCCAGAATTATCGACATTTCTTTTTTTCTGGAATTTTTCTTATTGGCTAATCAAAACACGTGACATCCAATAGCCAATAAGGAGATTCGGGTAAATCCGAGTAAAACCGAACCCGCTCTCTAATTACTACACATGGCTCATTAACACAATAATCCCCATTGTCCGTAGCCTGGACCAGGGATGGGCTTCGTTTACTTTTTCAAGTTTTAGACAAAAATCTTTTCAACAATCACTAGAAAAATACCCAAACTTACTCATACCCTTATTTGTGTTTTATCAAGTAAGAAGCTATGTGTTTAGTATTCTTTCCAAATTTTCTGATAAAGACGCCTTGAATGAATTAGACACATTGATTAGTCAAGCTGATGGCAGGATATACAATACTTCCTTTTTAATATTATTATATACATATATCAAAAGACAAATTGCTGTGGAAGGTTTACAGGGAGGGATGGCGAAATGTGCCACAGACTTACCCAATATCCCCCTTGAGACCATACTTTCTGCATTCACGTGGTTAAATAAAACTTTAATTTCAGCTTTCTATATAGAGATGCAATATAAATGACTGCATCATGCATATTATACCCCGAAACGCAGCCTACTAAATGGGTGCCTTCACAAACGCGAAGTGTTTTAAATGTGCAGTTCCAGATGCGGATTTGTTTCACTGCATGTGGAGCTGCTCTGAGGTTCACAAATTCTGGGTGATGATAAGTCGATACATAAAGGATACTTACGATATCTCCATTACCGCCACTCCTGAATGGACTTTATCAGATGTATACCTGAATCCCCTTGGGAATAGGCCATCACCAGGGCAAAGATTACTTTTAGCTAAACTGGCTGCAGCGGGACAGAAGACTATTTTATCACAATGGATTATGCCAGATACACTAATGTTATCATTGTTTATACCTAGGGTTTCATACTTATTTTCGATGGATTGGCTTGAAATGTCCCTTAATAAAGAGAAACGGCCGACAAATTTTTTAGTATATGGCTGCCTCATGTGAAATCCCTCCCCCCTTCACAAAAACCACATTACATACAGCAATATTGTTAACTTCAGGATACAATCTTGAGGTGCCCACGACTGGCACTCAGCCTTTCTAACTAAGCTTAGTTTGGGGGGATTTGTACTGGTTAAACTATCTAACACTAATGCCAATACCTTGTATATTGTATTTATTCTTTGATCCAAACAACATTAACCGAACTCACCATCTCTATGGTTCATACTAATGTGTTCATGTTACACGCTGTAATCTAAATGGATTTACGTGTAAAAATGATGTTAATGACTGTATTTTGTATACATGTGCAGTTCTTCAATAAAATATTGTTAAAAAAACAACAACACATAATGCACCCAGTAGTTATAAACATACACATATTGCCCCCAGTAGTGCCAGTTACACATAATGCCCATAGTAGTGCCAGTCACACATAATGCCCCAGTAGTGCCAGTTACAGAATGTCCCCAGTATTGCCAGATACACATAATGTCCACCAGTAGTGCCAGTTACACAGTGCCCCAGTAGTGCCATATACACCATGCTCCCAGTGCCATTAGCAGAGGGGGATTACACCATGCCCAGGGCCATCAGCAGAGGGATGTACAGCATGCCCAATGGCAGAGGGAGGTACACAATGCCCAGCGCCAGTAGTAAAGGGGGGTAAATTAAGCCCAGTGCCAGTAGCAGAGAGGGGTACACCATGCCCAATGGTAGAGGGGGGTACACTATGCTCAATGGCAGAGGCAGAGGGAGGCATACCATGCCCAGTGCCTACAGTACACAGGAATACATCATGCCCAGTGCCTACAGCAGAGGGTAATACATCATGCCCAGTGCCATACCATGCCCAGTGCCTACAGCACACAGGAATATATCATGCCCAGTGCCTACAGCAGAGGGTAATACACCATTCCCAGTGCCAGCAGCTGCATGGAGGGACAGACAGCGGATAATGAGGGTACATACAGCCAGGAGGTAGGCAGCAGGTGTCCAGGCACCATTCCTCTTCTGGGTAGCCCCCATGGCTAGCGGTTGATAGGCAGACCACAGGGCTCGGAATGCTAGCACCTCATTTCTTTGCATTATGCACTGTTTGGATTGCTGACTGTTTTCTTATGTAGATGACAAACATTTTAATTACTTGCAAAAAAGGGGGATATAAATATCAGGAATATTTTAATTACTTATTAAACTGCCACCCTAGCTGCTACTCTGCTGTTCTGTTTCCTAAATGTGCCATGTTGGAAGTGAAAGTGCTACATGTTTGTGCCACCCACTGCTGTCGTTTAGCTTAGTCATCCAGCTACCTCGGTGTCACATTTTGGCCTAAACTGAAAACAATATTGCAAACATGATGCAAAGAAGAAAAAAAGGTGCAATGAGGTAGCTGGATGGCTAAGCTAAGTGACACAAGTGTGCGGCACAAACACCTGGCGCATCTAGGAGTGGCACTGCAATGGCAGACAGGATGGCACTTAAGAAAACTAGACCCCAAACAGCACATCATGCAAAGAAGAAAAAGAGGTGCAATGAGGTAGCTGGATGACTAAGCTAAGCGTCACAAGTGTGCGGCACAAACAACATGGGACGTGCTGGAATTTGCCCAGATGTAATACACGCACAATATTGGTGGCACAGGAGAGCGTACCCCTAAACCACACACACACACACACACGGCAAAACCTGTAAAATTAATTTGGATAATAATAAGCCTTTTATTTGGAGCTATTATAATAATATGCAGCACAGGCGAGCGTACCCCTATACCACACAGGGCAAACCCTGTAAAAAGGATTTGGATAATAATATAAGTAATGTATATAAGCCTTTTATTTGCAGTAAATAATATACAGCAAAGGACACCACCACTGGACTTATGGCAGCACAAGACACCACCACTGGACTGGACTTATACGGCAGTACACCTGGAGTTGTACAGCAGTGTCAGATGGCTCTTTAAAAAACTAGTCCCCAAACAGCACATGATGCAAAGAAGAAAAAGAGGTGCAAGATGGAATTGTCCTTGGGCCCTCCCACCCACCCTTATGTTGTATAAACAGGACATGCACACTTTAACAAACCAATCATTTCAGCGACAGGGTCTGCCACGTGACTGTGGCTGAAATGACTGGTTTGTTTGGGCCCCCACCAAAAAAGAAGCAATCAATCTCTCCTTGCACAAACAGGCTCTACAGAGGAAAGATGTCAACCTCATCCTCTGATTCCTCACCACTTTCAGTGTGTACATCCTCCTCCTATTAACTCGTCCCCACTGGAATCCACCATCACAGGTCCCAGTGTACTTTCTGGAGGCAATTGCTGGTAAATATCTCCACGGAGGAATTTATAATTCATTTTGAAGAACATCATCTTCTCCACATTTTGTGGAAGTAACCTCCTAAGCTGATCGCTGACAAGGTGCACTAAACACTCTTTTGGAGTACACACTGGAGGGAGGGGGGGGGGGGGGGGGGGGGCAACTTAGGTAAAATAAAGCCAGTTTGTGCAAGGGCATCCAAATTGCATCTTTTTCCTGCCAGTTTACATACGGACTATCTAATATGCCTACTTGGATGCTGTCACTTATATAATCCTCCACCATTCTTTTTTTTTTTTTTCAATAAGTGTTTATTGGTTTATAACAGAATAACAGAATATGGGTGACAGCATACACCTTTTGACATGTATTACAGTGAAGTACAATCCAATGGATGCGAGCAATGATAGATAACCACAGATATTACGACCATTAATATAAGCTTGATGTCTAAATGGATGTAACATATCCCCAGTCAAATCAGACATTGCTAGGTAATAAGCTGTCTAAACAAAGAGAAAAGGTGACAGGAAAGAAAGCAGAATAGAAGAAATAAAGAATCAGAGGAGAGGAGGGGAGGGTAAGGGTAGTGTGGGCCTTCCAATGTCCACTCGGACCTGAGAGCAAAAGTGTCACCACCTAGCTCCAATTAACAATAAAGCAGTTAAAAACGGGAAATGAAGATCCCTGTGAAGGGCCCATGATCAAGTCACAAGTGTCGGGAATGCTTGTGAGGACTTGAATTCCAACCAAGGGGACCAAATAGACGTGAATCTCCGATGACTATCCGGTGTTACCCGCAGTTCCTCCATAGATATATACCAGTCCATTCTGGCGACCCAGTCCCTCACAGTGGGTGGTTTAGTGGATCGCCAATGAACCGGAATAACCGCTTTTGCGACGCTATTAAGAAACTTTAGTAAAGAGTTTTTGTAAGCCGACAGGGGCCATGTAATGAAATTAAGAAGCCAGAAAGCAGGCTCTGAGGGAACCTCCGAACCCACAATCAATTTCGAGATTGCGACAACCTTGTCCCAAAAGGGACGGAGTGTACAACAGTCCCACCAGATATGCATCGGAGATCCTGTCTCGTTATTACATCTCCAGCACGTGTCTGGCATGTCAGGGAACATTTTTGCCAACATTAGGGGGCACCTGTACCACCGGGATAAGACTTTGAATTGCGTTTCGAGGACTGAGTAACTAGATGAACTTGCAAAGGTGGTTTGGAAACTTTTTTCCCAGTCTTCTTCTGACAACTAAATCTGTAGGTCATGGTTCCAGTCTCTGGGAATTTGTTCACGATCAAATATCTATAACATTTTGATAGGAAGTGCAACTGGCGAGATGGGTCTGAGCACATAGTCTCAAAAATCGTCAAGGGTCTGGTCAGGTTTGAGCGGACCTTACTCCCTAAGGCGAAGTGTTTCAGCTGGAGGTATTTCCAGATCTCTGATGGAGAGAGATTCCACTTCGCCTGCAACGTAGGGAAAGGGATCATCTCTCCACGCTCCACCAGCTGGCCAACACGCACCCCCCCCCCCCTAATTTCCAGGAGTCAAACCCCCGGCCCGAGATTGCCGGTGGGGAATCTGGGTTGTAGAACAGTGGAGTCAGGGAAGAGAATTTGGAGGAAATGTACGGGTGAACTCTGAGTCTGTTCCAGCGTGAGAGTGTAGGACCAATGGTGGGATGTGCAATGATAGGTACCTTCGAGCGCCACGGGTAGTAAGCAATGGGAGCAGGTAGCGCTGCCTCCTCGATAAGCACCCATTGTTTTGTGTCATGTGGGCGGGACCATTCCATAATCCTATGGAGAACAATGGCGTCATAATACAATGTGAAATGCGGTAGTTGAAGGCCGCCAATATGTTTACGGCAGAAGAGTATGGCGTGTTGGAAACAAGGTCTTTTGTCCCCCCCAAACAAATTCCCTAACCAAATTGTGTAGGTCCCTGAACCAGGTTTTAGGAATAGAGACCGGGAGCGCCTGGAGGAGATAAAGGACTCTGGGCAAAACATTCATTTTAATTACACTAAGTCTCCCCAGCCAGGATAGTCTCCTGTTACCCCAGTCCCGGAACTCGGAGCGAAGTGTGGCTAGTAATTTTTTAAAATTTTCATCAAAAAGGCGTGATAGGTCCTTATTTAAAATGACCCCAAGATATTTAAAGCTAGAGGGGTGCCAATGGAAGGGGAAAGAATGTCTAAGACCATCCACGGCTGGAGAGGGTACTGATACAGTCACCGCCACTGACTTGGAAAGGTTAATTTTAAAGTTCGACAGGGAGCCATATCTATCTAATTCGGACATCAAGTTAGGAACGGATACCACCGGGTTAGACATAATAGCTAACAGGTCATCTGCAAACAACGCTAGTTTGTATTCTCTGCCCCCCACCATAAGTCCCAAAATGTTTGGGTTCAAACGGATGGAACCCGCCAGAGCCTCCATGCAGAGAATAAAGATGAGGGGTGAAAGGGGGCACCCTTGTCTAGTACCGTTCCTAATCAAGACTGGGCGGGACAAGTCTCCATTAATTTTGATCCTCGCAGTCAGGAAGTTGTATAATGACAGAATACGGCTCAAGCTGACAGTACCCATCCCAAAGTGCTGCAGGACCCCCTCCATAAATATCCAGTTTACCCTGTCGAAAGCCTTCTTGGGGTCAGTTGAAAGCACCACCACCGGGTTATGGCTATGTGAGGCTAAATGCATCAGGTTAATAATTTTGGTCGTGTTGTCACGAGCTTCCCTCCTGGGTATGAAACCTACTTGGTCTGAATGTATAATATTGGGGAGTAATTGCTTCAATCTGTTTGCTATGAGCTTAGCAAACAACTTGATGTCAGTATTAAGAAGTGATATCAGGCGGTAACTGGCACATTGAGCCGGGTCTTTCCCTACTTTCGGTATTACCGTGTCACAACTGAGGGCCTGAGCTGACGGGAGGCAGCCTCAGTTGTAGGGGCTGAGATGTACCGGAATGTAGAACTTGAGAGCGGAGAAATAATAATACCGGTGGAGAGTGGTAAAGTGTAGAAAGGACACCGGCCCTTTAAGGGAAGCTGTACTCTGCTGGAAGCTGAGCTGGAAGCAGGTAATGTTGTAGCTGGAAACAGATGAATCCACAATGGATTGGAGAGTCAGGCTACACCGCAGGTGGAATGCTGGTGCGGGTCTCTATGGTGGAAGTCTTGAGACAGGAGCTGGAACCTGGAAGACAATCACAGGAGAGAGACAAACAGGAACTAGGTTTGACAACCAAAGCACTGACGCCTTCCTTGCTCAGGCACAGTGTATTTATACCTGCAGCAAGGAAGGGATTGGCTAGGCAATTATGCAGATTAACAATACTGACAACAGATTGGAGGAAATGATCAGCTGACAGAATCCAAGATGGCTGCGCCCATGCAGACACTTGGAGGGAAGTTTGGTTTGTAATCCATGTGGTAATGAAAACAGTAATGGCGGCGCCGGCCACTGGAGACAGGAGACGCCAGGCTGACAAGTGCACATCCAACCACGCGGACACAGCGGAGGCCGCGGCTGACGTAATCGCCACTCTGACACTCTGCATGCAGAAGCTCAGGGACGGCGGCAGAGGCCGCGGGAGACGCCATGCCAGATGTAATAAGGCGTTACTGTGACAGCGTCTCAGAGAGACAGGAGAGGATGCAGGAATGTGAACATTAGGATAACAGATGGGATCCGGTCCTGGAGCGCTGAGCCAGCCTTAGGAGGCATCTGATGGGTAAGAAATGGCGTCCAGATACCCGGATCGTGACAGCACCCCCCCCTTTAGGAGTGGCCCCAGGACACTTCTTTGGCTTTTGAGGAAACTTGGAATGGAATCTCCGGACCAAGGCAGGAGCATGGACATCAGAAGCATTGGTCCATGAACGTTCCTCAGGACCATAACCCTTCCAGTCAATAAGATATTGTAGTTGACCGTAACGGTGACGTGAGTCCAGGATCTTGGCCACTTCATACTCAACGCCTCGTTGAGTTTGGACTTTCGGAGTTGGAGGAAGTGAGGAATGAAACCGATTCAAGATCAGCGGTTTCAACAGGGAAACATGGAATGTCCTGGGTATTTTTAAGAAGGGAGGCAACTGGAGTCTGTAAGCAACAGGATTGATGACTTGTTCAATCTTGAAAGGACCGATATAGCGAGGTGCAAACTTCATACTGGGAACTCTTAACCTCAAATTCTTCGTGGATAACCATACCCGATCACCCACCTTGAGAGCAGGAACTGCTCGACGCTTCTTATCCGCAAACTTCTTGTACCTGAACGATGCCTTGAGCAGAGCTGATCGTACGCTCTTCCAGATATTGGCAAACTGATGCAAGGTGATATCCACTGCGGGAACAGAAGTTGCTGGAAGCGGTTGGAACTCAGGAACTTTAGGGTGGAATCCAAAGTTAGTGAAGAATGGTGTTGAAGCAGATGAAGAATGATACTGGTTGTTATGACAGAACTCGGCCCAGGGAAGTAATTGAACCCAGTCATCTTGAGAGGAGGACACATAGATGCGGAGGAAGGCCTCCAAGTCCTGATTCACCCTCTCGGTTTGACCATTGGTCTGAGGATGGTAAGCCGTGGAAAACTTTAGCTTGACTTGGAGGACTTGACATAAACTTCGCCAGAATTTGGCTGTGAATTGAACTCCTCGATCTGAGATAATTTCTTCAGGAAGACCGTGGAGTCGGAAGATCTCTTGTATGAATACTTGAGCCAACTTGGAAGCTGACGGAAGACCGGTGAGAGGAATGAAGTGTGCCATCTTGGTGAACCGGTCAACTACCACCCAGATGGTATTGAACTTGTTGCACATGGGTAAGTCTGTAATGAAATCCATCGACAAGTGGGTCCATGGTCGACGGGGAACGGATAGTGGAACCAGTTGCCCCGCAGGCGACTGGCGGGATACTTTATGTTGGGCACACTTTGGGCAAGATGCAATAAACTCCAAGACGTCCTTTTTCAGAGTTGGCCACCAATAGGACCTAGAGATAAACTCCAGGGTTTTTTGGATACCTGTATGTCCGGCAAAACGGGAAGCATGGGCCCAATGCATGAGCTTCTTCCTTAGCATCGGCTTCACAAAACTTTTCCCTGATGGGGGCGTAGAGTCCATCCCTACCGTGGAGAATGCCAACGGATTTATAATAGGATGCTTGTCTGAAGACTCTGACTCATTTTCTTGCTCCCATGAGCGGGAAAGGGCATCGGCCTTGCGATTCTGAGAGCCCGGACAGAACTGGAGTTTAAAGTCGAACCTGGAAAAGAAAAGTGCCCATCTGGCCTGACGAGGGTTGAGACATTGTGCGCCCTTCAGGTATAAAAGGTTCTTGTGGTCTGTAAGTATGGTGATTAAATGAGAAGCTCCCTCCAACAGATACCTCCACTCTTCTAGAGCGAGCTTGATGGCTAGCAACTCCTGGTCGCCAATGGCATAGTTGCGCTCAGCTGGGGAGAACTTCCGGGAGAAGAAACTGCAAGGATGTAAATGGCCATCTTTAGCCCTCTGAGATAACACCGCTCCTACTCCAACGGAGGAGGCATCCACCTCTAGGATGAAAGGAGAGTCGATGTCAGGCTGTTTCAGGACAGGCGCAGAGATGAACCTCTGTTTTAAAAGATGAAAAGCTTGCATGGCTTCTTCAGACCACTTGGACGGGTTAGCACCCTTCTTGGTGAAAGCAGTAATAGGCGCCACAATGGTGGAAAAGTCTCGTATAAACTTTCGGTAATAATTGGCGAACCCTAAGAACCTCTGGACCCCTTTGAGGGTTAAGGGTACCGGCCAATTCTGAATTGCTTGTAGTTTCTCAGGATCCATCTCTAGTCCGGAACCGGACACAATGTACCCTAGAAACGGAATGGACTTGACTTCAAAGACGCATTTTTCTAATTTGCAATAGAGATGATTGACACGGAGACGGGACAGAACCTCTTTAACCCAAAAACGATGTTCCTCTAAATCGTTGGCAAAAATGAGGATATCGTCTAGATAGACCACGACATGACGGTATAGAATGTCTCTGAAAATCTCATTGACAAAATGCTGGAAGACAGCTGGAGCATTGCTCAATCCGAAGGGCATGACGAGGTACTCATAATGTCCGTCACGGGTGTTAAAGGCGGTCTTCCACTCGTCACCCTCATGGATCCGGATGAGATTGTATGCACCTCGCAAGTCCAGCTTTGTAAAGATGGTAGCTCCGCTAACTCTGTCAAAGAGCTCAGTAATCAGGGGTAAAGGATAACGGTTCTTGATGGTAATGTCGTTCAAACCTCTGTAGTCGATGCACGGCCGCAGACCACCATCTTTCTTTTTTACAAAAAAGAAGCCTGCGCCGGCTGGGGAAGAAGAAGGTCGAATGAACCCCTTTGCTAGGTTCTCTTTAATGTATTCCTCCATAGAATGCGTCTCAGGCAGAGACAACGGATAAGTTCGGCCTCGAGGTGGAACCTTCCCTGGAACGAGATCAATCGGGCAGTCCCATTCTCTATGAGGAGGAAGGATATCAGCAGAAGCTTTACTGAACACATCCGTGAAATCTTGATATGGAGGAGGTGGAACATCAGACGACCTGGGGGAGGAAGAACAGACAGGCAATACTTTAAACAAACATGTCTCTGCACAGGAGGAACCCCATGCCAGGATTTGCGTAGTCGTCCAATCAATTGTAGGATTGTGAAGACGGAGCCATGGAAGGCCCAGGACCACAGGATGTGTGGCTCTTGGAATCACTAAAAGTGAAATAAGTTCGGAATGAAGAACTCCCACTCTCAGACGAACTGGTAGAGTCCTTAGAGCAATAACAGTATCAAAAATTTTACTGCCATCCACGGCAGTTAAGGAAAAGGAGGAAGGAAGTCTCTCGGTGGGTAGGGACCACCGTTTAACATAGGCTTCAGTAATAAAGTTCCCAGCTGCTCCGGAATCAAGGAGAGCAATGACGTTCCGATAACGTTGAGCAACTTGAAGCGAGACTGGGAGATTACAATCATGAGGAGATGGAGAGGAGATCATTACTCCTAGCCGGCCCTCTCCTGGGCGAGCTAGGGTTTGGAGTTTTCCCGGACGTTCGGGACAGGCATTGATGGTGTGAGACGGAGCTGCACAGTAAAGACAAAGAGACTCAGAGAGACGTCTTCGGCGCTCAGCAGGAGTTAAACGAGAACGGCCAATTTGCATGGGCTCATCTTTAGATGGTGACAGTTGACGAGGAGGAGGAGCAGAAGATTTTGGAGCAGATGATCTTCCACGCTCAGTTGCTCTCTCTCTGAAACGTAAATCAACTTTCGTGCAGAGTGAGATTAGCTCATCTAACTTAGAAGGTAAGTCTCTGGTAGCTAACTCATCTTTAATAAGCTCAGATAAGCCATGCCAGAATGCAGCATACAGGGCCTCGTCGTTCCATGCCAGTTCGGATGCCAGGATCTGGAACTGTATCAGATATTGTCCTACAGTACGTGACCCCTGGCGTAAACGGAGAATCTCGGATGAAGCTGAGGTTACCCGGCCTGGCTCGTCGAAGATGCGCCTGAATGTTGACACGAATGCAGTGTAAGAAGATAGCAGGGTGTCGGACCTCTCCCATAACGGTGATGCCCAGTCAAGGGCGGAGCCACTGAGAAGAGAGATGATGTAGGCAATTTTTGTACGGTCACTGGGAAAATTGCCAGGTTGTAGCTCAAACTGAATCTCACACTGGTTGAGAAATCCCCTGCAGAATCTTGGAGATCCGTCAAATTTTGCTGGTGTTGGAAGATGAAGACGTGGAGCAGAAATGGGTAAGGTGGGTGGGGTTATAGCTGGAGTCACTGTGGTTGACGCACCAGATGCGCCTGATCCACGGAGAGTTGTCTGAATCCCATCCAGCCGAGTAGAGAGATCCTGGAGACAGCGGATGATGTGGCCCTGTGCAGCCTCCTGATGTTCTAGTCGGGCTGCCAGTTCTTGCATCGGCCTGGCCGCTTGATCCTGGTCTCCGGCTGGATTCATTAGGTCAGTGCTTACTGTCACAACTGAGGGCCTGAGCTGACGGGAGGCAGCCTCAGTTGTAGGGGCTGAGATGTACCGGAATGTAGAACTTGAGAGCGGAGAAATAATAATACCGGTGGAGAGTGGTAAAGTGTAGAAAGGACACCGGCCCTTTAAGGGAAGCTGTACTCTGCTGGAAGCTGAGCTGGAAGCAGGTAATGTTGTAGCTGGAAACAGATGAATCCACAATGGATTGGAGAGTCAGGCTACACCGCAGGTGGAATGCTGGTGCGGGTCTCTATGGTGGAAGTCTTGAGACAGGAGCTGGAACCTGGAAGACAATCACAGGAGAGAGACAAACAGGAACTAGGTTTGACAACCAAAGCACTGACGCCTTCCTTGCTCAGGCACAGTGTATTTATACCTGCAGCAAGGAAGGGATTGGCTAGGCAATTATGCAGATTAACAATACTGACAACAGATTGGAGGAAATGATCAGCTGACAGAATCCAAGATGGCTGCGCCCATGCAGACACTTGGAGGGAAGTTTGGTTTGTAATCCATGTGGTAATGAAAACAGTAATGGCGGCGCCGGCCACTGGAGACAGGAGACGCCAGGCTGACAAGTGCACATCCAACCACGCGGACACAGCGGAGGCCGCGGCTGACGTAATCGCCACTCTGACACTCTGCATGCAGAAGCTCAGGGACGGCGGCGGAGGCCGCGGGAGACGCCATGCCAGATGTAATAAGGCGTTACTGTGACAGCGTCTCAGAGAGACAGGAGAGGATGCAGGAATGTGAACATTAGGATAACAGATGGGATCCGGTCCTGGAGCGCTGAGCCAGCCTTAGGAGGCATCTGATGGGTAAGAAATGGCGTCCAGATACCCGGATCGTGACATACCGTGATGAAGGCCTCTAGTGATTGATGGGAGAAACCATGATTGTCGGAAACCTCATTAAACGCTATTAGCATCTTAGGTAAAAGGGAATCCTTAAAAAGTTTATAGTAAGAGATGGTATAGCCATCAGGACCCGGACTCTTCCCAGAAGGAGTCTCCTTGAGAGCCTGTTCCAATTCTGGGAGAGAGAAACACTATCGTCTTCCGATATTCTACGGAGCCCCGCATCACAGAGGTACCCCTCCACCAAATCTCGAGTAATCAACGGAGACCCAGGGGGTCTAGATTCATGGAGGTTGTATAAATTAGTATAATAGGAGTGCAATGCATCAGCAATATCCTTTGTGAGGGTGCGACAGGTCCCCGTCGCATCCTGTATCGACTGGATGAATAGAGTGGCCCTCTGCGCGCGGAGCGCCCTAGCCAGAAGCTTCCCCGGTTTATTGCCCCATTGAAAAAAGCGATTTCTACATAGCCTATAATCCCTCTTGATGTCCTCAAACAACAGGGCTGCTCTCGTCTTGTTCAGTGCGGTCAGCACCGGTGGAGACGGGCCCGCCTTGTGTATTGTCTCCAAATCCCTCAACTGCTGAAGTAAAGCAGTTTTTTTCCCAAGCTTTTCTTTTTTCAGCATTGAGCCTAACTGTATAAGCTTCCCCCGCAGGACGCACTTATGTGCCTCCCACACCGTGACCCGGGAGACGTCTGGTGTCTCATTTGTTATAAAATAATTCTCTATTGTGTCAAGCAGCTGGGGTCGAAACTGCATGTCCATTAGGATTTGGTCGTTCAACCGCCAAGTACACTGTTTGGAGTGCGGATAGGACGTCTCCAGGGTCAGGGAGACGGGAGCATGGTCTGACCAAGTAATTAAACCAATATCAGTATCCCTCACTAAGTGCAGAAATCTGTGTGGCAAGAGGAAATAGTCAAGCCTAGAGTAAGTATCGTGTGGCCTGGAGTAGAATGTGTAGTCTCTGTCCCCAGAATGTTGGAACCTCCACGTGTCAATCAGCTGGTGGTCGTGGAGAGAACATAGCACTCTACGATGTGAGGCTAGGGATGGCCTAGACGGTGACCCGGAGATGTCCACTTCTGGCTGGAGGGACCAATTGAGGTCACCTCCAAAAACTGGGATACCCTCGATCAAAGGTGCAACCCGATTCAAAGCTGTCACTAGAAAACTAGGTTGTGATTGGTTGGGGCCATATATGTTTATAAATGTATACAACTGGTCAAACAATTTACACTTTACCAGGAGTGTTCTGCCCTCCTCTAAGGACATAGATGTCATTTCCTGAAAGGGTAGGTGTTTGGAGAGCAATATCGCAACACCCAAGGATTTACCCTTGCTGTTGTTATAAAAGGAATGTGGGTAATTACGGTCTTTAAGAACTGGGGCTACTCCCAATTTATAATGCGTTTCCTGTAAGAAAACAACATCAGCCCTGAAGGCAAAAAGGTCCCGAAGCACCCTTGAGCGCTTCTCTGGGATATTCAAACCCTTCACGTTAAGGGAGACAAATTTTATAGCTGTTGCTTTAAGGTCAGCAGCCATTATCTAAAGGGCAGAGAGCAATACGGAGTCCGACAAGGAAGGCAGAACAGTTCCCGAAGCTAAGGGCCACACAGTGGGGGAGGGAAGGGGAAAGCAAGAAAAAGAGAAACAGACACAAACAGTACATTAGAAAATAGCCCAAAGAACCTAACGCAGTCAAAAAAATTGACAATTCAAACTATGATTATAGAAATAGAACACACTACCGCCACTTGGGAGCCCGGACGCGACTGTCGCGTCGGAGACCAAGAATACTCGGGCGGTGTGGGGGTGAACCGGGGGTCGGTGCCGATCCCAGCCCCAACAGGAACTTTAATATAACAATCAGAGATAGTACTAAGAGTTCAAACACACAGCAATAAAGCATTTCAAGAACAACATGTAGTATGAAACAACATCCTCCACCTCAAGCAAGTCGGGTGAACACTCGTCAAATCAAGTACGATTTCCATGCCACGAGCGCAATTCCAACAAGGGAGGAAGCACTTCGCCGCAGGGAGATCCCCCGACTCGGCAATTTACCTTTAGAACATAAACAAGAGACATTCAAATATGCAAAAACAAATGTTCTAAAGCAGAAGACGACCCTCACTTTGTCACCGACTGCGTGAGGGAGCGCCGTTCATTAGGAGGTTTCAAGTTATGGTGAACGAGGTGCCAGTCACCATCAGGGTGAGAGAGTTCCGGTGGAACACTGCGGGTCAGGGGCTCCTGCCAGTCCGGGAGAGTGACCAGAGGTACTCCCAACTCTCGACAGAAAGAGGGTAAATCGGAGGGGTCTCTAAGGGAGTACTGCTTCCCATTATGCGAGACCTGCAGACCAAAAGGAAAGCCCCATCTATATTTAATTCCTGACTTCCGGAGCTCAGCCGTGAGTGGGTGTAGAGCCCTGCGCTTTTGGAGGGTCGACCACGATAGGTCCTGGAATATCTGAATTCTTTGAGATGCAGTCTCTATCACGTCCATGCGACGGGTTTTATGAAGGATTTCCTCTTTTTCTGTATAGTAATGTAGGCGACAGATGATGTCGCGAGGGCGATCAGAGGGTGCGCCTCTGGGTCTCAGGGCTCGATGGGCCCTATCAAACTCGATTGTCGAAGCAGGATCTTGGCCCAAGAGTTCATTAAAAACCGTCGTGGGAAAGTCAATAAGGTAGTTGGGTGAGACGTCCTCAAAGACCCCCCGAACCCTCAAATTATTTCTCCTTCCACGGTTATCTAAATCTTCTACACGATCTTGAAGCTGCTGAAGGCTAGACACCTGTTTGATAACCGTGGCTCTAAGGGCGTTGTGAGCCGCTGCCACATCCAAAGAGAAGCCTTCCTGTGAGGTTAGGCGGGATCCGATATGCAATATCTCAGACTGAACAGCAGCAATTTCCGAGCGGACTGTTTCTCTGACCCTACCTTCCAAATGCTCAAAATCCTGTTTTGTTGGCAGGGCCTGAAGAAGATTCAAAATCTGAGAGAGGCTTCCCGGATCCGACGCAGTGCATTGGTCTGCTGCAAGGGCACCCGCTTGAGAAGCAGAATCCGAAACTGGCGAGAGACGTGGGGTCGAAGGCGAAGAAATATCTCCCGTGGGAGCGGAGCCCTGGGGAAGGAGAAATTGCCTCATATCAGCAGAAGGCGGGGTATCCATTGCACGTGTTGGAGTGATCTTTTGCGACTTCCTCCCTCTCCCTTGCTATCCTCTTTTACCTCTCACCATGAGGTGCTCAGGTTATATCAGCTGAGCATCCAGGCTAGTGCTGTGTGATTAGAGCAGCATCCCATCAGGGCAAGCACCGGCACACAGCCCCCATAATCGACGTGGCTAGCCGGCCATCAGTGGGGGAGTAAACTTGCAAAGAAGGAACAGTAAGCACAGTAAGCACGTATGGCCCAGGGGGGCGGCACAATATCATATATTTACGGACGGCAGGTAGGTTAGAAAAAATCCATCCTTTGCTGCTGCACAAGTGTGGCATTAGAGACATATAATGGAGGCTGGGTGCAGTGTGGGCGATGAAAGAAGCAGGGGTGCCCGTAATGTAATGAGCCCCTAGGTGAGATTGGTGTGCCTGTGCGCCATCCTGGGTATCTCAGAGGGTGAGCAGCTGCAGACCATCAACCTCACAGTGAGAGGCACAGGGCATGCACAAGGACTGTGGTGATGCAGGGCATATATGGTGCCAACCCCAAGATGGCCGCCACACTTCAATAATAACAGCTCTCACCCAGGTTTTCCAAGCGTCAATTGCCACCAGCAGAGGGGGAATCCTCCCAGCGGGGGTGCAGGGGATAAGAGCCAGGGCCCCAATATGCTGTGGGTCCACGCTACGGGCTGTGCAGGACTTGGGGGCCGAGCGGTGCCAGCCGCAAGATGGCCACCACCCGCCGATCACACGCGGCCCAGCCGTTACCTGTGACGGAGCACCCGGCCTCCGATCTCCTGCAGGGAGGAAGATCCTGCGGTGGGAAGCGGCGCACTGATGATGGTGAGAGCCCGCCGTGCTAGTAGAGCCGGTCCCGGCGGACAGTCTTTCTCTGTGGCCTCCATCTAAAACTAAGGCCCCAGCTGCCGTGGTGGAGATGGAAGTAAGTGGGCAGCTGTGCATGCAGGTGTCTCTGCCGAGGGTACGGGGACTCAGCGGCAGGCAGCGGGTCCGGCGGTGCTGATGGCCACTTCTACGGTATCTCTGGCGGGCACGCTGCAGCAGGCGTCCGGAGGATTCAGGCCTTCCAGTTCACCCCCAGGTAGGCTGGAGAATCAAGGCCTCGGCGTCAGTGTGGAGGTAGGCCGCAACCTGCAGGAGCATTCTACAACACTCCCCGGCTCCGCAGCACAGACCTATTCACAGCAGGTGGGGAGCAAGGGTAGAAGGGAAGTGGATAGGGCAAAAGGTCATGTAGGAAGGGGCAGGGAGAGTGTGTTTAGGTGGAAGGATTAGGGAGCTCAGGGAATCTGCAGCCTCTCTCCTGTGCCATCAGGCCACGCCCCCCCCTCCACCATTCTTTCAATGGTGACAGAATCATATGCAGTGACAGTAGACATGTCAGTAATCGTTGGAAGGTCCTTCAGTCCGGACCAGATATCAGCACTCGCTCCTGACTGCCCTGTATCACCGCCAGCGGGTGGGCTAGGAAATCTTATCTTATCCAGTTGTGGGAGAAAATGAAGGAGGAGCTGTTGACGGGTCACGTTCCGCTTGAGTTGACAATTTTCTCACCAGCAGGTCTTTGAACCTCTGCAGACTTATGTCTGCCGGAAAGAGAGATACAACGTAGGCTTTAAACCTAGGATCGAGCACGGTGACCAAAATTTAGTGCTCTGATTTCAACAGATTGACCACCCTTGAATTTTGGCAAAGCAAATGAATGGCTCCATCCACAAGTCCCACATATTTTGCGGAATCGCTCTGTATTAGCTCCTCCTTCAATTTCTCCAGCTGCTTCTGCAAAAGCCTGATGAGGGGAATGACCTGACTCAAGCTGTCAGTGTCTGCACTGACTTCACGTGTGGCAAGTTCGAAGGGTTAGAGAACCTTGCACAAGATGGAAATCATTCTCCACTGCGCTTGAGTCAGGTGCATTCCCCCTCCTTTTCCTATATCGTAGGTGTATGTATAGGCTTGAATGGCCTTTTGCTGCTCCTCCATCATCTGAAGCATATAGTGTTGAATTCCACCTCGTTACCACCTCTTGTTTCAGGTGATGGCAGGGCAGGTTCAGGAGTGTTTGATGGCGCTCCAGTCTTCGGCACGCGGTGGCTGAATGCCGAAAATGTTCAGCAATTTTTTTGCCCACCGACAGCATAAACTGCACCTGTCATTTTTCAAAAAATTCTGCACCACCAAATCAATTGTATGTGCAAAACATGGGACATGCTGGAATTAGCCCAAATGTAATGCACGCACAATATTGGTGGCATTGTCCGATATCACAAATCCGCAGGAGAGTGTAATTGGGGTAAGCCATTGTGCAATGATGTCCCTCAGTTTCCATAAGAGGTTGTCAGCGGTGTGCCTCTTACGGAAAGCGGTGATACATAGCGTAGCCTGCCTGTTGGCATTCGCGAGATGCTGCTACTGGTGCCGCTGCTGTTGTTGCTGCGGGAGGTCATACATCTACCTAGTGGGCTGTCACAGTCATATAGTCCTTAGTCTGCCCTGTTCCACTTGTCCACATGTCCGTGGTTAAGTGGACAGTGGGTACAACTGCATTTCTTAGGACACTGAGGACACTTTTTCTGACGTCTTTGTACATTCTCGGTATCGCCTGCCTAGTGAAGTGGAACCTAGATGGGATTTGATACCAGGGACACAGTACCTCAAATAATTCTCTAAGTCCCACTGAACTAATGGCGGATACCGGATGCACGTCTAACACTAACATAGCTGTCAAGGCCTCAGTTATCCGCTTTGCAAAAGGATGACTGCTGTCATATTTCATCTTCCTCACAAATTACTGTTGGACAGTCAATTACTTAGTTGAAGTAGTACAAGTGGTCTTCCGACTTCCCCTCTGGGATGACGATCGATTCGCTGCAGCAACAACAGCAGTGGCAGCAACAGCAGGAGTACCACTCAAGGATCCTCCGGAGGAATCCCGGTTAGGGGAGGACTCCTCAGTCTTGCCAGTGACATGGCCTGCAGAACTACTGACCATCCTGACTGAGGAGGAAGTTGACGTTGAGGGAGTTAGTGGTACTGTATGTGGCTTGCAGCAGCTTGGGTGCAAGAGGAAGAAGGGATTTAGGTGTCAGTGTACTGCTTACGCTCTTACCCAAAGTTTCACAACTTGACATTGACTTCTGATAAATGCGCTGCAGGTGACGTATAAGGGAGGATGTTCCTAGGTGGTTAACGTCCTTACCTCTATTTATTACAGATTGACAGAGGCAACACATGGCTTGACACCTGTTGTCCGGATTTGTGGAGAAATAATTCCACAACGAAGAGGTGGCTTTTTTGGTATTTTGCCCAGGCATCACAATGGGCTTATTCATCCCACGGACAACAGGTATCTTCCCCGGTGCCTGATTTAAACAAACCACATCACCATCAGAATCCTCATCGTCATCTTCCTCCTCAGCACCAGCAACACACCATATCCTCATCCTGGTGTACTTCACCAGTGACATCTTCAATTTGAAAATCAGAAACTGGACTGTGGGTGCTACTTCCCGCAGAGGGCATGCAAATGGTGGAAGGAGCCACCTCTTCCCATACAGTGTTGGGAAGGTCAGGCATCGCAACTGCTGACACACTTGGACTCTCCTTGGGGATTTGTGATACCATTTCAGAATGCACAGTTCTTTGCTGTGCTTTTCCACTGTAATTATATGGCAGGATCACTGGAATTATATGGCAGGATCACTGAAATTATATGGCAGAATCACTGGATTTATACAGCAGAATCACTGCAATTATATGGCAGGATCACTGGAATTGTATGGCAGAATCACTGGAATTATACGTGAGGATCACTGGATTTATACGCCAGTACCACTGGAATTATTCTGCAGGATCACTGGAATTATACTCCAGTACCACTGGAATTATACAGCTGGATCACTGGAATTATACGGCAGGATCACAGGATTTATACGGCAGTACCACTGGTCATATATTCGGCAGTATCAATGGACACATACGGCAGTATCACTAGACATATACGGCAGTACCACTGGACATATACGGCAGTATCACTGGACAGAATTTATACACCAGTACCACTGGAATTATACGGCAGGATCACTCTATTTAAACAGCAGGATCACTGGAATTATACGACAGTACCATTGGATTTATATGCCAGTACCAGTAGACATGTACGGCAGTATCACTGGACTGGACCTATACGCCAGTACCACTGAAATTATATGGCAGGATCACTGGAATTATACGGCAGGATCACTGGAATTATACGGCAGGATCAGTGGATTTATACTGCAGTACCGCTGGACATATACGGCAGTATCAATGGACACATACGGCAGGATCATTGGAATTATACGCCAGTACCACTGGAATTATATAGCAGGATCACTGGAATTATACACTAGTACCACTGGAATTATACGGCAGGGTCACTGGACTGGATTTATACGCCAGTACCACTGGAATTATACGGCAGGGTCACTGGAATTATACGGCAGGATCACTGGACATATACGGCAGGATCACTGGACATATACGGCAGGATCACTGGAATTATACGGCAGGATCACTGGAATTATACGGCAGTACCACTGGAATTATATGGCAGGATCACTGGAATTATACGGCAGGATCACTGGATTTACACGGCAGTACCGCTGGACATATACGGCAGTATCAATAGACATATACGGCAGCTTCACTGGACATATACGGCAGTACCACTGGACATATACGGCAGTATCACTGGACTGGATTTATACGCCAGTACCACTGGAATTATACTGCAGGATCACTGGAATTATACTCCAGTACCACTGGATTTATATGGCAGTACCACTGGACGTATATATGGCAGTATCACTGGACTGGACTTATACACTAGTACCACTGGAATTATACGGCAGGATCACTGAAATTATACGGCAGGATCTCTGGAATTATACGGCAGGATCACTGAAATTAAACGGCAGGATCACTGCAATTATACTGCAGCATAACTGGAATTATACGTCAGGATCACTGGATTTATACGGCAGTACCACTGGACTTATACAGCAGTACCACTGGACATATACGGCAGTATCACTGGACTGGACTTATAATATGCCAGTACCACTGGAATTATATGGCAGGATCACTGGAATTATACTGCGGGATCACTGGATTTATACAGCAGGATCACTGTAATTATACGGCAGGCAGAGGCGTAACTAGAGTAGGGCGTGAGTGACCGGGGGGCATGTAACTGGCACTGTGGGGCAATGTATCTGGCACTGTGGGGCATGTATCTGGCACTGTGGGGCAATGTAACTGGCACTGTGGGGCATGTAACTGGCACTGTGGGGCATGTATCTGGCACTGTGGGGCATTGTAACTGGCACTGTCGGGCAATGTAACTGGCACTGTGGGGCAATGTATCTGGCACTGTGGGGCAATGTAACTGGCACTGTGGGGCAATGTAACTGGCACTGTGGGGCATTGTAACTGGCACTGTGGGGCATTGTATCTGGCACTGTGGGGTGCTGTATCTGGCACTGTGGATCTGACACTGTGGGGCATTGTATCTGGCGCTGTGGGGCATTGTATCTGGTGCTGTGGGGCACTGTGTATCTGGCACTGTGGGGCAATTGTGTATCTGGCACTGTGTAAAAAGGGGACTCTGCATGCGTATTGTGCAAAAATTGAATGAAGGTGTGCTGAGAGACGACACAAGGGGTAGGTGATAGTGTGCTGAGAGGCGAGACAGGGGGTAGGTGATAGTCATGTTGGCACGCCCTATTTTCAGTGGCCACACCCCTTCTGTTGCGTGGTCACACCCCTTCTGGTGCGTGGTCACACCCCTTCTGGTGCCTGGCCAAGTCCATTTTTTCGCCACGCGCCCACATACTTCTTTTGGTGTTGGTTTTTTTTTTTTTTGGGGGGGGGGAGGAGGGGGGCGGCGCCACTCTTCATCTTGCCCTGGGCTCCGAAAACCCTAGTTACGCCTCTGAAGGCAGGATCACTGGAATTATACAGCAGGATCACTGAATTTATACACCAATACCACTGGAATTATACGGCAGGATCGCTGGACTTATACGCCAGTGCCACTGAAATTATACGGCAGGATCATTGGATTTATACAGCAGTACCGCTGCACATATATGGCAGTATCAATGAACATATACGGCAGTACCACTGGACATATACGGCAGTATCACTGGACATATACGGCAGTTAGGAGTTGATCGCTCGCTAGCTACTTTTAGCAGCCATGCAAACGCATAGTCGCCGCCTACGGGGGAGTGTATTTTCGCTTTGCAGGAGTGCGAACGTCTGCAGCAGAGCGGCTGCAAACAGATTTTGTGCAAACAACACCAGCCCTGTAGTTACTTATTTTGTGCGATGAATGCTGCGACGAATGACACGCTAATGACGTCAGAAACCCACCCAGCAAACGCCCGGCCACACCTGCGTTTTTCCAACCACTCCCAGAAAACAGTCAGTTGACACCCAGAAACTCCCACTTTCTGTCAATCTTGCGAATGGCTGTGTGACTGAAAGCGTCACTAGAACCTGTGCAAAACTATGCTCTTAGTACCCGTACGCGCGCGTGCGCATTGCGGTGCATACGCATGCGCAGTTTTGCCATTTTTTTAACTCAACGCTACGCAGCGAACAACGGCAGCTAGCGATCAACTCGGAATGAGGGCCTTGTACGCCAGTGCCACTGGAATTACACGGCAGTATCACTGGAGTTATACGCCAGTACCACTGGAATTATACGGCAGGATCACTGGAATTATACGGCAGTACCACTGGATATATATGGCAGTATCACTGGACTGGACTTATACGCCAGTACCTCTGGAATTATACGGCAGGGTCACTGGAATTATACGGCAGGGTCACTGGACATATATGGCAGGATCACTGGATTTATACGGCAGGATCACTGGAATTATACGGTAGGATCACTGGAATTATACGGCAGTACCACTGAATTTATACGCCAGTACCACTGGAATTATACGGCAGTATCACTGGAATTATACGGCAGGGTCACTGGATTTATATGACAGGATCACTGCAATTATACGGCAGGATCACTGGACTTATACGCCAGTACCACTGAAATTATACAGCAGGATCATTGGATTTATACAGCTGTACCGCTGGACAAATACGGCAGTATCAATGGACATATACGGCAGTACCACTGGACATATACGGCAGTATCACTGGACTGGACTTAGGCCCTCATTCCGAGTTGATCGCTCGCTAGCTACTTTTAGCAGCCGTGCAAACGCATAGTCGCCGCCTACGGGGTAGTGTATTTTCACTTTGCAGGAGTGCGAACGTCTGTGCAGCAGAGCGGCTGCAAATAGATTTTGTGCAAAACAACACCAGCCCTGTACTTACTTATTCTGTGCGATGAATGCTGCGACGAATGACACGCTAATGACGTCAGATACCCACCCAGCAAATGCCCGGCCACACCTGCGTTTTTCCAATGCTCTTTGTACCCGTACGCGCGCGTGCGCATTGCGGTGCATACGCATGCGCAGTTTTGCCATTTTTTAACTCAACGCTACGCAGCGAACAACGGCAGCTAGCGATTAACTCGGAATGAGGGCCTTGTACGCCAGTACCACTGGAATTACACGGCAGTATCACTGGACTTATACGCCAGTACCACTGGAATTATACGGCAGGATCACTGGAATTATACGGCAGTACCACTGGACATATATGGCAGTATCACTGGACTGGACTTATACGCCAGTACCAATGGAATTATACGGCAGGGTCACTGGAATTATACGTCAGGATCACTGGACATATACGGCAGGATCACTGGAATTATACGTCAGGATCACTGGAATTATACAGCAGGATCACTGGAATTGTACGGCAGTAGCACTGGATTTATACGCCAGTACCACTGGAATTATACGGCAGTATCACTGGAATTATACGGCAGGATCACTGGATTTATACAGCATTACCGCTGGACATATACAGCAGTAACAATGGACATATACGGCAGTATCACTGGACATATACCGCTGGACATATACGGCAGTATCAATGGACATATATGGCAGTATCACTGGACATATACGGCAGTACCACTGGACATATATAGCAGCACAGGGACACCACCATTGGACTGATGCAGGACAACACAGCACCACTGCAATGGACAGGACTTATACAGCAGCACTGGACATATAGCAGCAGAGGACACCACCAGAGCCGGCCATAGGCATAGGCAAACTAGGCAATTGCCTAGGGCATTTGATATGTCTAGGGGCATCAGCAGCTTCTACTGAATAAAATGATATGCGGCATGCCTATATTCTGTGTGTAGCATTTCATAGGCAGATACAGCCACAGTCTCACACAGTATATAGGCATGCTGCATATCATTTTAATCAGCAGAAGCTGCTTGTGCATCCTAGACACATAGGAATGCAAATAAGATGCATTTTCGTAAAAAAAGGTGCTTAACGTTAGTATTGAGGCAAGATTTATGAGGACACATCTGTATCCAAGCAGAGGCAGAGGTCACAGTGTTAGTGGAAGTGTGAGTGCTGTGTGCATGTGAGTGGGTTGGTTGTGCAGTAGTGTTCGGAATATGTGTAAGGAGCATTATGTGTATCATGTAAAAATGCATTAATAATGTGCAACATATGTGTAAGGGGCGCTATGTGTATCATTGTGTATATAAGGGCATTAATAATGTGCAGCATATGTGTAAGAGACATTATGTGTAAAAGGGCATTCATTATTATTATTATTACATTTTATTTATAAGGCGCCACAAGTGTTTTGCAGCGCCGTACAAAGGACAGTACAGGGAGACAAAACATAGCATTACAGTAAATAAATAACAGAAATAGAGTACAGGTAACATAGAGCACCACACATTCTCATACATAATACAGCTAAGATGTAAGTATTGAGGGAGTGATCATCGTACTACTAGAGGCTGGTGGCCATAGATGGAGATGAGCCTTTACTAGCAGGGTAAAGATCGTTGTTGAGTAGGGGCGAGCTGCGAGTGAAATGTATCGAGAAGAGGGCTTTGACAACAAGAGGAAAGAGGGCCCTTCTCTGAAGAGCTAACAATCTAGTGGGGAGGGGCGACAGACAGATGACAAGAGGTGCAGGCAAGCGGGAGGTAGCCTGATGGCAGTATGCAAGCAAAGCTGAGATGTTCACGGCATGAGGCAGGGGGGTGGAGGCGCGGCTTCAGGACTGGATTATGCATCGGGAGGGTATGCTTTGATGAATAGGTGGGTTTTTAGTGCCCATTTGAAGCTTTGCAAGGTCGGGGTTGTCACAATGTATAAGGCGCATTATGTTTATAAGGACATTATTAATGTGTCTTATATGTGTAAGGGGCATTATTGTGTGGCATTATGTGTATAAGGTGCTCTACTATGTGGCGTTGCGTATAGAAAGGGCACTACTGTGTCATCTAATGTGAATAAAGAGCAATAGGGTGTGGTGTAATGTGAATAAGGAGCAATTCAGTGTGATGTAATGTGAATAAGGGGCTCTACTGTGAGGAGTAACGTTTATAAGGTAAAGTGATACCACTGTGGGATGTAATATAAATTATGGACACTATCACATGATCAAATGTGAATAAAGTTGCAGTACTGTGTGGCGTAATTGGAATTGGGGTTACTAGTGTGTGGCCATGTGCCTTGCCAGCAAAAACACACCCCTTTTTGGGCTGTGTGCCAAATGTGCGAACTGTTCCTATTTAAAATATAGGGGGTACAAACACCAAAATAAGGACTGCTATGGATAAGGGGTGATGGTGCTGGGAAATAGGTGCAAGGTCAGAGGCGGAACCAGCGGTGGTGCTAGGGGGCACCAGCCAAAATCTTGCCTAGGGCATCATATTGGTTAGGGCCGGCTCTGGACACCACCACCGTGACTGGACTGATGCAGCACAAGACACCACCACTGGACTGATGCAGCAAAACACAGCACCACTGGACTGGACTTATACAGCAGCACTGGACATATGGCAGCAGAGGACACCACCACCATGACTGGACTGATGCAGCACAAGACACCACCACTGGACTGATGCAGCACAACACAGCACCACTGGACTGGACTTATACAGCAGCACTGGACATATGGCAGCAGAGGACACAACCACTGTGACTGGACTGATGTAGCACAAGACACTAACACTGAACTGATGCAGAACACTGAGGACAGAAACACGTCCTCTCTCTACACTCTCCAATGCCGGAGTGAAAATGGCGGCGACGCGCAGTGACTTATATGGAATCCAAACCCCGCGAGAATCCAACAGTGGGATTATGACGTTTTGCCTCATTCTGGTTTCCGAGTCAGGTGGGAAAACCCGAGCCTGACTCAGGTCGGGGCTCTGGTAGTGAAGTCCGCTAGTTTTATGGTGACCTTAAAGTCCCCAAACAGCCGTACTGTGCCATTTTTCTTTCTCATTGGAATGACTGGAGTTGCCCAAGAGCTCCAATCCACCTAGGATAAGATTTTCTTACTTTCCAGCCTGTCCAACTCCAGCTCTAACTTCTGCTGGATAACGCAAGGTATTGGGTGAGCTTTATGGAACTTAGGAACAGCTCCATCCATTAGTGCTAGCTTCCCTTTTATGTGTTGCAAAGTACCAATGCCTGTTTGGAAAGCAACTGTAGCTTGGTTAAGGACTGTCTTAAGGGACATACAGTAGGTGGGGCATGTGTGAAACTCAAGCTTTTTATGGCCAAACAGTCTAACTGAATTTTTTTTTCGCAGCTAATTTTGGAACCATAATGCTTGGCCACCTTTCTGTACTATGTATAAGTCCAGAGTCTACTGCTGACTATTATACTGTACTGCACGAGAACAGGCAACACTCCACATGGAATGACTTTATCCCCAGTATATGTTTTGAGCAGCTACTCGTTGCTGTGACGTTACAGAGACTGGTGTCCAGTTCCATTTTTATAGGTTCGCATTTGACTCGTGGTGTGAGCAAAATTGCTTTCTTGTCACCCCCTTTTGCAGCAAACACTTCCAAACTGCACTGATCATTGTCACTGTCTGAGTCCACTGTGTGGCCTACCAAAGTGTATGTATTCTGTACTTTACCGCCCTTCAGTCTCCCATCAGTGGCCTCAGGGTGATATGCCTGCAACTGATAAACCCATTTAATATGCCCTCTTTTTTGTTGCATTTTTTTACACGGTCCATGTTTAAACTAGAGATGAGCGCCTGAAATTTTTCGGGTTTTGTGTTTTGGTTTTGGGTTCGGTTCCGCGGCCGTGTTTTGGGTTCGACCGCGTTTTGGCAAAACCTCACCGAATTTTTTTTGTCGGATTCGGGTGTGTTTTGGATTCGGGTGTTTTTTAAAAAAAACACTAAAAAACAGCTTAAATCATAGAATTTGGGGGTCATTTTGATCCCATATTATTATTAACCTCAAAAACCATAATTTCCACTCATTTTCAGTCTATTCTGAATACCTCACACCTCACAATATTATTTTTAGTCCTAAAATTTGCACCAAGGTCGCTGGATGACTAAGCTAAGCGACACTAGTGGCCGACACAAACACCTGGCCCATCTAGGAGTGGCACTGCAGTGTCACGCAGGATGTCCCTTCCAAAAAACCCTCCCCAATCAGCACATGACGCAAAGAAAAAAAGAGGCGCAATGAGGTAGCTGACTGTGTGAGTAAGATAAGCGACCCTAGTGGCCGACACAAACACCGGGCCCATTTAGGAGTGGCACTGCAGTGTCACGCAGGATGTCCCTTCCAAAAAACCCTCCCCAATCAGCACATGACGCAAAGAAAAAAAGAGGCGCAATGAGGTAGCTGACTGTGTGAGTAAGATTAGCGACCCTAGTGGCCGACACAAACACCGGGCCCATTTAGGAGTGGCACTGCAGTGTCACGCAGGATGTCCCTTCCAAAAAACCCTCCCCAAACAGCACATGACGCAAAGAAAAATAAAAGAAAAAAGAGGTGCAAGATGGAATTGTCCTTGGGCCCTCCCACCCACCCTTATGTTGTATAAACAAAACAGGACATGCACACTTTAACCAACCCATCATTTCAGTGACAGGGTCTGCCACACGACTGTGACTGATATGACGGGTTGGTTTGGACCCCCCCCAAAAAAGAAGCAATTAATCTCTCCTTGCACAAACTGGCTCTACAGAGGCAAGATGTCCACCTCATCATCACCCTCCGATATATCACCGTGTACATCCCCCTCCTCACAGATTATCAATTCGTCCCCACTGGAATCCACCATCTCAGCTCCCTGTGTACTTTGTGGAGGCAATTGCTGCTGGTCAATGTCTCCGCGGAGGAATTGATTATAATTCATTTTAATGAACATCATCTTCTCCACATTTTCTGGATGTAACCTCGTACGCCGATTGCTGACAAGGTGAGCGGCGGCACTAAACACTCTTTCGGAGTACACACTTGTGGGAGGGCAACTTAGGTAGAATAAAGCCAGTTTGTGCAATGGCCTCCAAATTGCCTCTTTTTCCTGCCAGTATAAGTATGGACTGTGTGACGTGCCTACTTGGATGCGGTCACTCATATAATCCTCCACCATTCTTTCAATGGTGAGAGAATCATATGCAGTGACAGTAGACGACATGTCCGTAATCGTTGTCAGGTCCTTCAGTCCGGACCAGATGTCAGCATCAGCAGTCGCTCCAGACTGCCCTGCATCACCGCCAGCGGGTGGGCTCGGAATTCTGAGCCTTTTCCTCGCACCCCCAGTTGCGGGAGAATGTGAAGGAGGAGATGTTGACAGGTCGCGTTCCGCTTGACTTGACAATTTTCTCACCAGCAGGTCTTTCAACCCCAGCAGACTTGTGTCTGCCGGAAAGAGAGATCCAAGGTAGGCTTTAAATCTAGGATCGAGCACGGTGGCCAAAATGTAGTGCTCTGATTTCAACAGATTGACCACCCGTGAATCCTTGTTAAGCGAATTAAGGGCTCCATCCACAAGTCCCACATGCCTAGCGGAATCGCTCCGTGTTAGCTCCTCCTTAAATGTCTCCAGCTTCTTCTGCAAAAGCCTGATGAGGGGAATGACCTGACTCAGGCTGGCAGCGTCTGAACTGACTTCACGTGTGGCAAGTTCAAAGGGCATCAGAACCTTGCACAACGTTGAAATCATTCTCCACTGCGCTTGAGACAGGTACATTCCACCTCCTATATCGTGCTCAATTGTATAGGCTTGAATGGCCTTTTGCTGCTCCTCCAACCTCTGAAGCATATAGAGGGTTGAATTCCACCTCGTTACCACTTCTTGCTTCAGATGATGGCAGGGCAGGTTCAGTAGTTTTTGGTGGTGCTCCAGTCTTCTGTACGTGGTGCCTGTACGCCGAAAGTGTCCCGCAATTTTTCTGGCCACCGACAGCATCTCTTGCACGCCCCTGTCGTTTTTTAAATAATTCTGCACCACCAAATGCAAGGTATGTGCAAAACATGGGACGTGCTGGAATTTGCCCATATTTAATGCACACACAATATTGCTGGCGTTGTCCGATGCCACAAATCCACAGGAGAGTCCAATTGGGGTAAGCCATTCCGCGATGATCTTCCTCAGTTGCCGTAAGAGGTTTTCAGCTGTGTGCGTATTCTGGAAACCGGTGATACAAAGCGTAGCCTGCCTAGGAAAGAGTTGGCGTTTGCGAGATGCTGCTACTGGTGCCGCCGCTGCTGTTCTTGCGGCGGGAGTCCATACATCTACCCAGTGGGCTGTCACAGTCATATAGTCCTGACCCTGCCCTGCTCCACTTGTCCACATGTCCGTGGTTAAGTGGACATTGGGTACAACTGCATTTTTTAGGACACTGGTGAGTCTTTTTCTGACGTCCGTGTACATTCTCGGTATCGCCTGCCTAGAGAAGTGGAACCTAGATGGTATTTGGTAACGGGGGCACACTGCCTCAATAAATTGTCTAGTTCCCTGTGAACTAACGGCGGATACCGGACGCACGTCTAACACCAACATAGTTGTCAAGGCCTCAGTTATCCGCTTTGCAGCAGGATGACTGCTGTGATATTTCATCTTCCTCGCAAAGGACTGTTGAACAGTCAATTGCTTACTGGAAGTAGTACAAGTGGGCTTACGACTTCCCCTCTGGGATGACCATCGACTCCCAGCAGCAACAACAGCAGCGCCAGCAGCAGTAGGCGTTACACGCAAGGATGCATCGGAGGAATCCCAGGCAGGAGAGGACTCGTCAGAATTGCCAGTGACATTGCCTGCAGGACTATTGGCATTCCTGGGGAAGGAGGAAATTGACACTGAGGGAGTTGGTGGGGTGGTTTGCGTGAGCTTGGTTACAAGAGGAAGGGATTTACTGGTCTGTGGACTGCTTCCGCTGTCACCCAAAGTTTTTGAACTTGTCACTGACTTATTATGAATGCGCTGCAGGTGACGTATAAGGGAGGATGTTCCGAGGTGGTTAACGTCCTTACCCCTACTTATTACAGCTTGACAAAGGGAACACACGGCTTGACACCTGTTGTCCGCATTTCTGTTGAAATAGTTCCACACCGAAGAGCTGTTGAAATAGTTCCACATCCTCATGTGAAGCTGAACCACTAGCCATGAACATAGGCCAGGGCCTCAGCCGTTCCTTGCCACTCCGTGTGGTAAATGGCATATTGGCAAGTTTACGCTTCTCCTCCGACAATTTTATTTTAGGTTTTGGAGTCCTTTTTTTACTGATATTTGGTGTTTTGGATTTGACATGCTCTGTACTATGACATTGGGCATCGGCCTTGGCAGATGACGTTGCTGGCATTTCATCGTCTCGGCCATGACTAGTGGCAGCAGCTTCAGCACGAGGTGGAAGTGGATCTTGATCTTTCCCTAATTTTGGAACCTCAACATTTTTGTTCTCCATATTTTAATAGGCACAACTAAAAGGCACCTCAGGTAAACAATGGAGATGGATGGATACTAGTATACAATTATGGACGGACTGCCGAGTGCCGACACAGAGGTAGCTACAGCCGTGAACTACCGTACTGTGTCTGCTGCTAATATAGACTGGTTGATAAAGAGATGTCGTAGTATGTATGTATGAAGAAGAAAGAAAAAAAAAACACGGTTAGGTGGTATACAATTATGGACGGACTGCCGAGTGCCGACACAGAGGTAGCCACAGCCGTGAACTACCGTACTGTACTGTGTCTGCTGCTAATATAGACTGGTTGATAAAGAGATGTCATAGTATGTATGTATGAAGAAGAAAGAAAAAAAAACCACGGGTAGGTGGTATACAATTATGGACGGACTGCCGAGTGCCGACACAGAGGTAGCCACAGCCGTGAACTACCGTACTGTACTGTGTCTGCTGCTAATATAGACTGGTTGATAAAGAGATGTAGTAGTATGTATGTATAAAGAAGAAAGAAAAAAAAACCACGGGTAGGTGGTATACAATTATGGACGGACTGCCGAGTGCCGACACAGAGGTAGCCACAGCCGTGAACTACCGTACTGTACTGTGTCTGCTGCTAATATAGACTGGTTGATAAAGAGATGTCGTAGTATGTATGTATGAAGAAGAAAGAAAAAAAAACCACGGTTAGGTGGTATACAATTATGGACGGACTGCCGAGTGCCGACACAGAGGTAGCCACAGCCGTGAACTACCGTACTGTACTGTGTCTGCTGCTAATATAGACTGGTTGATAAAGAGATGTCGTAGTATGTATGTATAAAGAAGAAAGAAAAAAAAACCACGGTTAGGTGGTATACAATTATGGACGGACTGCCGAGTGCCGACACAGAGGTAGCCACAGCCGTGAACTACCGTACTGTACTGTGTCTGCTGCTAATATAGACTGGTTGATAAAGAGATGTAGTAGTATGTATGTATAAAGAAGAAAGAAAAAAAAACCACGGGTAGGTGGTATACAATTATGGATGGACTGCCGAGTGCCGACACAGAGGTAGCTACAGCCGTGAACTACCGTACTGTGTCTGCTGCGACTGGATGATAAATAATGATATAAAAAATATATATATATCACTACTGCAGCCGGACAGGTATATATATTATATAATGACGGACCTGCTGGACACTGTCTGTCAGCAGAATGAGTTTTTTATAGAATAAAAAAAAAAACACCACACAAGTGAAGTCACACGACGAGTGTTTAACTTTTTCAGGCAATCACAATATAGTATACTACTAACTATACTGGTGGTCAGTGTGGTCAGGTCACTGGTCAGTCACACTGGCAGTGGCACTCCTGCAGCAAAAGTGTGCACTGTTTAATTTTAATATAATATGTACTCCTGGCTCCTGCTATAACCTATAACTGGCACTGCAGTGCTCCCCAGTCTCCCCCACAATTATAAGCTGTGTGAGCTGAGCACAGTCAGATATATAATATATACATAGATGATGCAGCACACTGGGCTGAGCAGTGCACACAGATATGGTATGTGACTGTCTTGTACTCCTGGCTCCTGCTATAACCTATAACTGGCACTGCAGTGCTCCCCAGTCTCCCCCACAATTATAAGCTGTGTGAGCTGAGCACAGTCAGATATATAATATATACATAGATGATGCAGGCATGCAGCACACTGGGCTGAGCAGTGCACACAGATATGGTATGTGACTGAGTCACTGTGTGTACCGTTTTTTTCAGGCAGAGAACGGATATATTAAATAAAACAACTGCACTGCTGGTGGTCACTGTGGTCAGTCACTAAACTCTGCACTCTCTTCTACAGTATCAGCCTCAGGTCAATCTCTCTCTCTCTCTCCTAATCTAAATGGAGAGGACGCCAGCCACGTCCTCTCCCTATCAATCTCAATGCACGTGTGAAAATGGCGGCGACGCGCGGCTCCTTATATAGAATCCGAGTCTCGCGAGAATCCGACAGCGTCATGATGACGTTCGGGCGCGCTCGGGTTAACCGAGCAAGGCGGGAAGATCCGAGTCGCTCGGACCCGTGAAAAAAAACATGAAGTTCGTGCGGGTTCGGATTCAGAGAAACCGAACCCGCTCATCTCTAGTTTAAACTTACAGCCTCCTATTTGCAGTTCCATATCATCTTTAGCTACAGTTTCGACTGACAGTGTCACTTGTACTACACGTTTAAATGTGAGATCTGCCTCTGTTAGTAAACGTCTTTGCACGCTCTCACTTGAAATTCCACACACCAGATGAGCTCTTCAGGTAATCTCCAAACTGGTAGAGCTCCAATAGTCTTTTTAGTTCTGCCACAAATGCAGCCACTGACTACCCCTCCTTCTGGTTCTGTTTATGGAATCTGAACCATTCTGCTGTCAAGAGAGGCTTAGGGAACAGATGCTTTTACAAAATCTCAACCATATCTGAAAAAGACTTTGCAGCAGGTTTCTTGGGGGCTGTTAAACTGCGGAGCAGATCATAAGTCTATTTCCCCCATAGCACTTAATAGAACTGATACTTGTTTCTCTTCATCAACATTATTTGCCACAAAATACAGTTCCAGCCTTTCTGTATACAGAAGCCAGTCACCCTTTTCTATGTCAATGTCACTAATACCCCTTTTCCACTACAGTAGCACGGGTCACAGCCGTGTCGCCTGACATGGCTGCGACCCGTGCTACAGCCCCCTACAGACAGCGCTCACCAACCCGGCAATTGCCGGGTTGGTGACGCGGCTAGTGACGCGGCAGGGGTGGCGCTGGGATATCACATGATCTCCCAGCGCCGCACTCCCATACACAGTGAACGGGAGCCGTGTCGCCTCGACACGGCTCCCGTTCACACTAGACAGCTAGCCGGGTTGAACACGTGTTCAACCCAGCTAGCTACCCGGGTAGGATTCCCAGATCACTTGATCCGGGAATTTGCCGGGGGACCCTTTTCCACTAGGGAAAAACACGGGTAAATGCGCGCCCCCGCGCATTTACCCATGTTTTAAAAAGCTAGTGGAAAAGGGGTATTAATGGGCTGATGTGCATAGCCATGACAGTGGGTCATAACCGATGCTTGCAGCTTAATAGAATGAATGTGATTCTCTCACACACACTGCCCTTCTAGTCTGGAAGATGTGGCCTGGGTTCACAAGCCATTTATCGCCAATTGTAGTGTCTGTGTATGTTTTCTCTCATACAGGCAGACATGTTTTTGGAAACATGTTTTACAGCAGGCATGAAACGGCAATGTCAATCTAGCAGAGCCAGATACCAATATCTAACATACTACCCAATTAAAAGAGTGATCCATATATAATACTATAGGGTTTGGTATGATATACTGCTGCACGGAATTCTGAATGTCAGTATACCAACATCGGCATCTCGAGCGGCAGAATGCTGGCAGGGTGGCGAGCGCAACAAAGCCACAGGTTCTATTCTCCCTCCATGGGTGTTGTGGACACCCATAGAGGGTAAATCAGCTAACTCGCCAGTATACCGGCGGCGGCATGGTGCCCCCATCGGGATCCCGGTGTCAGTATTGTGACAGTCGGGATCCCGACGAGCGGTATGCTAACCGCATACCATACTATAAACCTTTTTCATTAAAACATATTGTTCAAGGTCTGTTGTTTTTAATACAAAACATATCATACAGGTTGAGTCTCCCTTATTCAAAATGCTTGGGACCAGAGGTATTTTGGATATGGGATTTTTCCGTATTTTGGAATAATTGCATACCATAATGAGATATCATGGTGATGGGACCTAAATCTAAGCACAGAATGCATTTATGTTACATATACACCTTGGGGGTCATTCCGAGTTGTTCGCTCGCAAGTGAATTTTAGCAGATTTGCTCATGCTAAGCCGCCGCCTACTGGGAGTGAATCTTAGCATCTTAAAATTGCGAACGATTTATTCGCAATATTGCGATTACACACCTCGTAGCAGTTTCTGAGTAGCTTCAGACTTACTCGGCATCTGCGATCATTTCACTGCTTGTCGTTCCTGGTTTGACGTCACAAACACACCCAGCGTTCGTCCAGACACTCCCCCGTTTCTCCAGCCACTCCTGCGTTCTTTCCGGAAACGGTAGCGTTTTTTCCCACACGCCCATAAAACGGCCTGTTTCCGCCCAGTAACACCCATTTCCTGTCAATCACATTACGATCGCCAGAACGATGAAAATGCCGTGAGTAAAATTCCTAAGTGCATAGCAAATTTACTTGGCGCAGTCACAGTGCGGACATTGCGCATGCGCATTAAGCGGAAAATTGCTGCGATGCGAAGATTTTTACCGAGCGAACAACTCGGAATGACCCCCCTTATACACACAGCCTGAAGGTAATTTTAGCCAATATTTTTTATAACTTTGTGCATTAAACAAAGTGTGTCTACATTCACACAATTCATTTATGTTTCATATACACCTTATACACACAGCCTGAAGGTCATTTAATACAATATTTGAATAACTTTGTGTATTAAACAAAGTTTGTGTACATTGAGTCATCAAAAAACAAAGGTTTCACTATCTCACTCAAAAAAGTCCGTATTTCGGAATATTCCGTATTTTGGAGTATATGGATATGGGATACTCAACCTGTATATGTAGGTTACATAGTAACATAGTAACATAGTATCTGAGGTTGAAAAAAGACAATTGTCCATAGAGTTCAACCTATTTGTGGTCTCCTATGCATGATGATTTGACTAAAATTTCTGACTGATGCTGCTGTCAGCCGTTGCATTTTATCCCTATTTATAGTAACTATAATGCATGACTATGCACCATACCCCTGGATATCCTTATCCATTAGGAATTTATCTAACCCATTCTTAAAGGTGTTGACAGATTCCGCCATTACAATTTCCTCGGGCAGGGAATTCCAAACACGTATTGTCCTTACCGTGAAAAAGCCTTTATGCCGTATTGTGCGGAATCTCCTCTCCTCTAACCTGAGCGAGTGCCCACGAGTCCTCTGTGTTGATCTAACCAAAAACAGGTCCCGCGCAAGCTCTGTGTATTGTCCCCTTATATATTTGTAGATGTTGATCATATCCCCTCTTAGTCTCCGCTTTTCCAATGTAAACTTGCCCAGTCTTTCAAGCCTTTCCTTGTATTCCATCGTCTCCATGCCCTTAATTAGTTTGGTCGCCCTCCTCTGTACCTTTTCAAACTCCAGGATATCCTTTTTGTAGTACGGTGCCCAGAATTGTACACAGTATTCAAGGTGTGGCCTCACTAGTGATTTATATAACGGGAGTATAATACTCTCGTCCCTAGCATCAATACCCCGTTTTATGGTTGTCCATAAATAGAATTGCAACCTCAATTGTTTGGCAGATGATGAAATCCACAGATGTAATGTTGTAATATTAGTAGTAAAAATCACAAATCAATAAGAGAAATGTGACTTAATAAGCATAAACAGTCAACTGACAAAGTAATTGCACTAATGACACATCTTTCAGAAAACAGTAGAAGAGATATTACCAAAGCTCAATAAATGATCAGGAGCCCTTGGAAATGACCTGAAGTAACCCATGGGAACTGCTATACAAGGACTGATACCACCATACCTTGTAAGAGACCCCTGAACACTAGATCATTGGTGGAGCATGACACTATTAGGATTGGGGCATGTAAGATAAAGGATATCATGATACAGGCATTTTATGCTGATTTTTTTATTGATCTACCCAGTATATACTGGATATAGAAATACAGTGGTGTAAATGTGCATCCACAGTTATAGGCATACCTATAATGGGTACTGAATGTACAGTGCATTGGCATATCTGCAATATTGAAAAAGAAACATAAAATTTGACGGTAGATAAGAACCTCTTTGCCCATCTAGCCTGCCAGAGTAGGGAGGGTGGGGGGAGGGAGGCCAGACGGCGGGGACAGATGACGTGCCTGATGCGGAAGTACGCAGGGAGAGGGCACAGGCGGCATGGCGGAAGGTAGAGCGGACAATCCACAACGTGAAGAGGTGACATCATCCAGCCTCGCTGCACCTGACGGAGATTGTGCACATGAAGAGGTGAGAGTATAAATGTATGTTTGTTTTTATTGCTTGTTGGTTCTGATGAAAGTTGTGAATACAACTGAAACGTTAACGCATAAGTACCCTATGGAGTGCTGCCGTCTGTTTGCATATATTCGCTCTTTTGTTAGAGGGCACTGGGGCATTTAAGATAGAGGTATTGAGTGCCGAATCTTGGATCAGTATATATATATATATATATATATATATATAAATAATCTGGTACTGTCTCCACAAATGTATCTATAGGGAACCGTTAAAGCAGCCCCAGAGATTGGGCTCCCGTATTAGAGATCACTCAACTTCTCCCTTCAGAGCCCCTGTCCCTCTGTGTATTTTTTAATACATGACAGTGATCTTTTTATTTTCATAATAATGATAAGAAATAATAATTTTAAGGAATAGAACCTGATCATAAACATGCCTCTTGGAGAGATATCTTCCATTATTACAATACATGGCTGTGTGTCTACGTGAAATTAGTGAGATTTATGTATCTGACAAGGAGTTGTGCAGCTGTGTGAATGGTCATAATGGTTGTGATTATGTGAAAAGTATTAGCCAGCATTATTTATACAGGGAGGCTGCTCCACCTTAGTCCCATTAAAATTAAAACTAGGACACAATATTTTTTCGTAATAGGGGAGCCTATTGCTGTCACAGCAACTCAACTCCTCATTCCAACTGTGGCACGCCTGCCTTCAGTGCTTAATCACAGTGCTTGGCTAAACAATCCCACTGAACCACACCTGCCCTCAGCTGCTTAATCTTGGGGAGTGGGTACTTTGCTAAGTGCATACTCTGCTTTATTTCTTCACAGATATCTAGAGGAGTGAGGAACATAATGCAGTAGTTCAACTTTAGTTGCACAATAACAAAACAATTGTCTTAAAACTAAATGAAGAAATAAATTAGGGATGTGCGCCAGGCCATTTTTGCTGTATTTGGATTTGGTTTTGATTTGTCAGCTGGTTTTGGATTTGGATTTGCCAAATCGCCATGATTGGCTGTGGATTTGGATTTTTTTTTTAAATTGACAAAAAAAAAGCTAAAATCACTTAATTTGGTGGTTTTTTTGTTGTTTGTCGAGTATTATTAACCTTAATAACATTAATTTCCAGTCATTTCCACTCAATTTTGACCACCTCATAGCTCACAATATTGTTTTAACCAATATTGGCAAAAGGCTGGCTGACTAAACTGCAGTATACAGTGTGGGTTGGATACAGTGCGGGATACAGTGTGGGTTGGATACAGTGCGGGATACAGGACAGGTTGCATACAGTGTGGGTTAGATACAGTGCAGGCTGGATACAGTGTGGTTTGGATACAGTGCTGGTTGGATACTTTGTGGTTTGGATACAGTGCTGGTCAGAAACAGTGCAGGTTGGATACAGTGGGGGTTGGATACAGTGCGGGATACAGGACAGGTTGCATACAGTGCGGGATACAGTGTGGGTTAGATACAGTGCAGGCTGGATACAGTGTGGTTTGGATACAGTGCTGGTTGGATACTTTGTGGTTTGGATACAGTGCTGGTCAGAAACAGTGCAGGTTGGATACAGTGTGGGTTGGATACAGTGCGGGATACAGGACAGGTTGCATACAGTGCGGGATACAGTGTGGGTTGGATACAGTGCAGGCTGGATACAGTGTGGTTTGGATACAGTGCTGGTTGGATACTTTGTGGTTTGGATACAGTGCTGGTCAGAAACAGTGCAGGTTGGATACAGTGTGGGTTGGATACAGTGCGGGATACACTGTGAGTCAGATACAGTGCGTAATACACTGCGGGTCGGATACAGTGTGGGATGGATACTGTGTGGGTCAGAAACAGTTTGGATTGGATACAGTGCTGGATACATTGCTGGTTGTATACAGTGCGGGATACAGTTCAGGTCGAATACAGTACTGGATACATTGATGATTGTATACAGCGTGGGATACAGTGCAGGTCAGATACAGTGCGGGATACATTACAGGTTGCATACAGTGCGGAATACAGTGTGGGTTGGATACAGTGCAGGCTGGATACAGTGTGGTTTGGATACAGTGCTGGTTGGATACTTTGTGGTTTGGATACAGTGCTGGTCAGAAACAGTGCAGGTTGGATACAGTGTGGGTTGGATACAGTGCTGGATACACTGTGAGTCATATACAGTGCGTATACACTGCGGGTCGGATACAGTGTGGGATGGATACTGTGTGGGTCAGAAACAATTTGGATCGGATACAGTGCTGGATACATTGCTGGTTGTATACAGTGCGGGATACAGTTCGGTTGAATACAGTACTGGATACATTGATGATTGTATACAGCGTGGGATACAGTGCAGGTCAGATACAGTGCGGGATACATTACTGGTTGGATACAGTGCGGTATACGGTGTAGGTTGGATACAGTGTGGGATGGATATAGGGCGGGCTACAGTGTGGGTTGGATACAATACAGGACACAGTACAGGGTGGATACACCAATAATGTACTTACTGTGACAGGGGATGCCGGTGGTGTCCTCAGTGATGGTGGTGTCATCAGTGCGGAGTTGCTGATGGTGTTGATCCTGCTGGATGTGTCAGCAGTGTGGGGGTGTTAGGGGTGTCCTCATTGCAGCGGTTCCTGGCAGTGTCGGTAGTGTCCTCAATGTGGGGTTGCCAGTGGTGTCAGTACTGCTGGGGTGCTGGCTGTGTCAGCAGTGCAGGAGTGTCGATGGTGTTCTCAGTGCAGGGGTGCCGACAGTGTCAGCAATGCAGGAGTGCTGACGGTGTCTCCAGTGCTGGGGTGTATCAGTGGTGTTGGCAGTGTGGGGGTGCGGGCTGAGTCAGCAATGTCGCCAGTGCAGGTAGCGGTGTCATTAGCGTGGTGTCGGCCAAAATTAAAGTGTATGGGGGCACATGATTGGCTGAGAGCCGTGACAGATGGCTCTCTCAGCCAATCAGCGGTCAGCCCATTGACCTAATGGGACTTTTGAAATTGTTGCCGACAGCGGGATCTTGTGGTTTCGCCTCAGGTCATGATCAGAGGCAGCTGGGGTAGATCCGAGCCCCGACATGACTGCCTCAGATCCTAGAAGTACAGAGCGGTTTGGATTTCTTAAAAGCCAGACTGCTCATCTTTAAAATAAATAAGGTTGGTGGATAAAAATAATAATAATAACAATTGTAACCTAAAAAAATACGCTAGTATTGTATTTTAATTCTGACTCCACCTCTGTTTTCCCGCCACTTGTCTCCCTATCAATAACAACAAAAATTTTTCCTGCATAAACTACCTTGGAGAGTGATTAAGTGGAGAGAGATAAAGCACCAGCCAATCAGCTCCTAACTGCCATGTTACAGACTGTGCTTGAAAAATTATAGTTAGGAACTGATTGGCTGGTAGTATATCTCTCTCCACTTTATCACTTTCCAAGGCTTAGTACATCTGCTCCTAAGTGCCTGATTCTGAGTTGCACGCAATCCCTATGTTCCCGTAATTGATTGATAAATTGCAAATGTGCATGTTTGAAAATTTCTGACAGCCCCTACAGCGTATGCGTTACAGAGTATACGCACAAAGCTGCTGCTGTAATCAGGACAGATGGTATGAGAAAGGTGTCAGAAAGGTGAATGGCATTCCTGAGTGGTGACTGAGCGGTGGCTAGTAGTGCAAACAAAAATGGGCTATTCAGTGGACGTATTATGGGAGTGTCGCAGGGGTGTAGTATGGTATCCCGGCGGCCAGCATACCAGCGCCGGGATCCCGACCGCCGGCATACCGACAGCTGGGCTAGTGCAAATGACCCCTTGCGGGCTCGCTGCGCTCACCACGCTGCGGGCATGGTGGCGCACTACGCGTGCCACACTACTTATTCTCCCCCCAGGGGGGTCATGGACCCCCAAAAGGGAGGATAGTTGTCGGTATGCCGGGTGTCGGGATTCTGGTGTCGGTATACTAAGCGCTGGGATCCCAACAGCTGGCATACTGAATACCACCCTGTCGCAGGAATGTCAATGCAAGCCGCTGCGTTCACAGATGCACAGCCACAGTCATAGGAGGCCTTAGTCAGATGGAGACAGTGCACCTGCTGTAGGGCTTGTAAAATTTTCTATGGTACAACCGATGGTGGTGTATAAGGAGGATGCACCAATTGGTGGTACAGCGTGCACAGGCACTACAAGTGGGTGTCTCAGCCTTTGCACAATGGGACCCACGGATGTACATGAGGGAAGGAGTTTGTATAACATTTGCATAAACTCATAGATGCCCACTGCCAATACACACAGCTGCATTCCCCTTTGAACATGAATCATGCCCTAATTATCTTAGTACATAAGTGGTTGACGACAGTTAGCATTTTTTGTTGGATCCCTCTAGACACCAAGATGATTCTGAGAACTGAACAGACCACTATGGCCTGGTTACAACTGCTTACCATAACTCCACAAGAATGTCTCCTTGCCTGCCCTCAATTACTTTCTCAAGGTACAAGCTCAGCTGATAGCTATAAGGAAGTGGTTACTGTACTAAGGGCTTTATTCAGAAATGGGCGCAGTTCACATCACTGCTACATCTTTGGACGTACCAGTGATGTGAATACAGGTTGAGTATCCCTTATCCAAAATGCTTGGGACCAGAAGTATTTTGGATATCGGATTTTTCCGTATTTTGGAATAATTGCATACCATAATGAGATATCATGGTGATGGGACCCAAGTCTAAGCACAGAATGTATTTATGGTTCATATACAGATGTTTCCACCATTATCTTGAGTAGTTTTCTGTGCCTAGTCACAACATGATTTATTAGCATAAACCCTTCATCTATTGTTCTCAACTGCAATACAACACAGAGAACAAAACAGCAGGGGATTAAGTCATTACAGCAGAGGATTAAGTCTGACTGGCCAGTCACAGTTAATCGTATTAACCGTCAAGATAAATGTGGATACATCTGTACACCTTATACACACAGCCTGAAAGTCATTTTAGCCAATATTTTTAATAACTTTGTGCATTAAACAATGTGTGTATACATTCACACAATTCATTTATATTTCATAAACACCTTATACACACAGCCTGAAGGTCACATAATACAATATTTTGATACATTTGTGTATCAAACAAAGTTTGTGTAAATTGAGCCATCAGAAAACAAAGGTTTCACTATCTCAGTCTCACTCAAAAAATTCCATATTTCGTAATATTCCGTATTTCGGAATATTTGGATATGGGATACTCAACCTGTATATGCTAATGCAGCAGAGGCGTCATATGTAAGTAGATTCTGCCTGCCTGCCTGCCTGCTTACGTGATCCTGCTGCTGTGTCCTAAAACTACTGAGATTGGCGGTTGCAGATTCATAACTAAGGCCAACAAAGATGCAGACCCGGTTGCCCCAAATTGGGTCAACACAACCCTGTTTTCAGGAACGCTGGCCATTCCTTCCCCTGGCAGGGGGATCTCGCAGTAGAAGAACAGCACATGCACAGTACATATCCTGCAGATGTGTCAATGTTCTAACATTGGAGTCCTACACAAACATTTGGGTTTGCATACTACTCTGAATCAGGCAGAGCTAAGAGGGGCCCACCTTCCTCGTCAAAGTTGCAAGTGTTATATACATTATATATACATTGGTTCATAGGCACCCTTTTGACTTGCGGCCTACTCATTGTAATGTGATATAAAATGAACTGGAGAACATTATGATGTTACATAATATGAACTGGGGCACTGTAATATGGCACAATATGAAGAGGAGGCACTATACTGTGGCATAATATGAACTGTGGCCACTAGAATGTGGTATAATATGGAATGGGGACACCTTATATTTTAATGGATTGGAAGTACCATGTTGCATAATGGGGGTTATTCTGAGTTGATCGCAGCAGCAAATTTGTTAGCAGTTGGGCAAAACCATTTGCACTGCAGGTGTGGCAGATATAACATGTGCAGAGAGAGTTAGATTTGGGTGGGGTGTGTTCAATCTGCAATCTAATTTGCAGTGTAAAAATAAAGCAGCCAGTATTTACCCTGCACAGAAATAAAATAACCCACCCAAATCTAACTCTTTCTGCGCATGTTATATCTGCCTCCCCTGCAGTGCACATGGTTTTGCCCAATTGCTATCTAAAAAATCCTGCTGCGATCAACTTGGAATTACCCCCAATGTGTGACCTACGGCACTACTATGGTACATAAAATAAACTAGAGCAGTACTATGGGGCATAGCATTAACTAAGGCACTACTGTGGTTCAGAAAATGAACTAGGGCACTATTATAGGGTATAAATTAACAACTTCTGCAGAGAGGTGTCTCTCTGAAAGTATGGGACAGGGGACCTTCAAAATGTGGCTTCAGGGCCCACAAAGTTCTGGCTATGCCTCTGAGTCAAGCCATAATTGTAGTTGTTTGCAGCAGATTGTACATAGGGGGTCATTCTGACCTGATCGCACGCTGCCGTTCATCGCAATGCAGTGATTAGGTCAGAAGTGCGCATGCGCCGGCGCCGCAGTGCGCCGGCGCCGCAGTATGCCGGCGCATGGCTGACAGCCGACGGCTGTCGTTGCCTAGCGATTGCCTCTGCGCGGTCGCTGGGTGGGAGGTGGCGGCATGGCGGCGTTGATACACAAGGTTATCATCAAGTTGTTTGCAGCAGCTGGTACACAGGAATAGAGACCTACATATACTGATGTAGAACCTGGATTGAAGCCACACACAACAATCTGAAAATGAGTAGAGGAACAGAAAAGGATTCACCTTGTTGCTTAATGGTGACATTCCTTCCAAGATGTTAAATATCAGTTAAAGGTGAGTTACCAATACTTAAAGTGACAGGTTTATCTGATTTATAATGCATCGGGTTTGTTTTCTGGCATTACTCCACTACTCCAGGTCTTCTCAAGAAGGATCCGCCAGGTGATCTATTACTAGGTTTGTCAGGATATAAATTGTGGAATTCCCTTCCAACTAGTGAGCATGTATATCCTAAAGAATTTTTTTCAGGAGAATATATCTTCTACTCAACTGGAGTCTGTTTCTAAAGACCCTTGTATCAAGGATTATTTTCACAATGTGTTATCCACAACAACTGATATTATTAAAGGGATTTCCTTGAAATGTTTTAAAAGATCTGAAAAACTGGATGGATTTGAAACGTTTTAGGTTACTTGAAGAAAAGTTTTATAGGATTGCTTTATTCAGTAATGATAAGAAGACCTCCGAATTTGTGGGCACGTTTAGGAGGTGGCATTTTAAGCTTTATGTTACCAATTGATATCAGACTCTTATCTTAATTATATTGTCTTCGTTTTGTTTACCTATTTTTTGTGGGTCCTATTTTCCTCACTGTTCAGCACCGTGGAGCAATGTAACACCTTACAAATCAATGATAATGATTAAAAAAATAAAAAATATTGAGGAGATAATATGCATGGGTTCCTGGGTTGATATACAAAGTTCCTAAACGAGGATAGTTTTATTATGTAGATCAATGTTGAGCTCATCCTGACTTAATTAAAAGTACAACCAACATTTAATAGTGGGTAGAACAAGCTTTTCCAGCAATTCTGGAAAGAGGAAAATCCCAGTTGGACTAAAAGCTGGCTGATCCGGAGCATTCCTGCTTGGTTACATACACTGTGAGCTTTAATGAAAAGCCCTGGTTGGACATTAGGATTTGATGCTAGTGGTTTGGAAGTACATACTGTAAGTGATCTGTGTTTTCTCAGCAGCAAAGACCAAGGACAATCATGGGAATGGATATTTGTGGTATGCTGGGTAACCAGTTGGTGATATACTGTATGCCATTGCCCAAAGCAAGTATTCCTCAATAGAGACCCATTGTTTAGGATTGTTTGATAGGATCAACTCTAATATCCTGGTGAGCCTAACTGTCTGGTGATGGCTTGAGACTAAGGGTAATTCAAACCACCCAAATGTTTGCATCTGTGCAGGATGTGTTATTTCAATGCCTGTGCTCCCCCACTCCCCAGACAAAGTCTGTGGTCAATTTTTAAAACTCCGTAAGAAATGCACATGGTTTATTAATTTGTAGATAGCTACTCTGCTGGTTCCATTCTTAACATCTCAGGGTTCAGACATGAAAGTATTGATTTTAATCCTGGCTCTGTGATTGCTCTGAAAAGCAATTCTGTAGATGCAATTTTTACGTAATCCTATGGGTTCCAACAAGTTACCTTGTCAAAGACTTTTTCTGAATACTCTGACAGGATTAGGGCAGATGTGGGTCAGTGTGAACCAAAGTAGATCAGATCAATTATTTTTGTGGCATTGCCCGTATATATCTTGACCAGGTCCAAAGTCCAACTGATCCTTGTGGATCAAACTGGCCAACAATTATATACACAGTATTACGTTGGGTTATGGGGAAAGATTGGCCTGCAGTTGTGACACAGAGAGGAGTCATTGCCATCCTTAAGAAGGTTAGGAAATTGGACTTCTCAAGATTATTTGTAAAAAGTAACTCTTATCTGAAATTTCATTAAAGGTTTGGAAGAATATGGGAATCCACTTCTCACCAAAGATTTTGCATCTGTGCCAGGCCTGTGCTATTATATTCCCATTTTTTTTTATCTTGAAGAGGTTAGGAGAGTTGTAATACTTTATACTCTTCTCAATCCATGACTGATGTATATGTATATGATGTATACAGTATATATGTCTGTGATTAGCGAACAAGTAGTAAATCTTTAGAGTAACCTGTGTAGGAGAGAGAAAAGAAAGTTAAGTCTTAATTTTTTTGTTAAAGGAGTCTCAAGGAAATGAACCAGCTGATGGATATGAAAATATGTATTGCCTTGAGATATTATTGATTGGAATATCTTGGGGCACCATTGGAAGAATCCAAAACTGCCTCAAGAACCCATTTAAAGTCTCTGTCCAAGATTTAAAAACCTTTTAGAATGAGTTCAGTTTGTCTTGCTTAGGGATGCCAGTTGGTCCTGGTTGGGGATATACAATTGATAAAAATAGCAACTGTATAAAAACTTTTGATTTAACAAGGAAACCTCTCTCCTCATCAAACATGTGATGTGAAAGATTGATTACATAGTAACATAGTAACATAGTATCTAAGGTTGAAAAAAGACAATTGTCCATCGAGTTCAACCTATTTGTGGTCTCCTATGCACGATTATTTTGTATAAAATTTTGACTGAAGTTGATGACTGCCGTTACGTTTTACCCCTCTTTTTTATAATAACCATAGTGCGTGACTATGCCCCGTAACCCTGGATATCCTTATCCATTAGGAATTTATCTAACCCATTCTTAAAGGTGTTGACTGAGTCGGCCATTACAACTCCCTCAGGCAGGGAATTCCAAACATGTATCGTCCTTACCGTAAAAAAGCCTTTACGCCGTATTGTGCGGAATCTCCTCTAACCTGAGCGAGTGTCCATGAGTTCTCTGTGTTGATCTAACCAAAAACAGGTCCTGCCAAGATCTGTATATTGTCCCCTTATATATTTGTAAATGTTGATCATGTCCCCTCATAATCTCCTCTTTTCCAGTGTAAACATGCCTAGTCTTGCAAGCCTTTCCTCGTATTCCAGCGTCTCCATACCCTTAATTAGTTTGGTCGCCCGCCTTTGAACCTTTTCTAGCTCCAGGATATCCTTTTTGTAGTAAGGTGCCCAGAATTATACACAGTATTCAAGATGTGGCCACACAAGTGATTTATATAATGGGAGTATAATACTCTCGTCCCAAGCATCAATTCCCCGTTTTATGCATGCTAATATCTTATTAGCCTTCTTTGCTGCAGTCCTACTTTGGGTACTACTGCTTAGTTTGCTATCAATGAGGACACCTAAGTCCTTTTCCAGTACAGAATCTCCTAATTTTACCCCATTTAGTAGGTAGGTGTTATTTTTGTTCTTGTTACCACAGTGCATTACCTTACACTTGTCTGTATTGAAGCGCATTCTCCATTTCGCTGCCCAAGCTTCTAATTTAACTAAGTCGTTCTGAAGCGACTCAGCATCCCCCTCCGCATTTATAACTTTACACAATTTGGTATCATCTGCAAAAATTGACACCATGCTCTCTAGACCTTCTGTTAGGTCGTTAATGAAAATATTGAACAATAGCGGTCCTAATACTGAGCCTTGCGGCACACCACTTAGCACTTCAGTCCAAGTTGAAAAAGATCCATTAACCACAACGCGCTGCTCCCTATTATTTAACCAGTTTTTGACCCAAGTGCATATTGTGTTTCCTAGCCCTGATTCTTGTAGCTTGTAGATAAGTCTCATGTGTGGTACAGTGTCGAATGCTTTGGCAAAATCTAAAAAGATTACATCCACCTCTTTACCCTGATCTAGTTTTGCGCTTACTGTTTCATAAAAGCCAAGTAAGTTGGTTTGACAGGATCTGTCCTTCATAAACCCATGTTGATTCCTTTTAATTACCTTATTGACTTCAAGGAACTTCTGAATACTATCTCTTAGAATACCTTCCAATACTTTCCCCACTATAGATGTAAGACTAACTGGTCTATAATTACCTGGTTCAGATTTACTTCCCTTTTTGAATATAGGCACTACTTCCGCTATACGCCAGTCTTTGGGAACCATACCTGATATTACTGAATCCATAAAGATCAAAAATAGCGGTTTTGCAAGTTCAGAGTGAAGCTCCAATAGAACCCTTGGGTGAATACTAGTGATGTGCACCGGACATTTTTCGGGTTTTGTGTTTTGGTTTTGGATTCGGTTCCACGGCCGTGTTTTGGATTCGGACGCGTTTTGGCAAAACCTCCCTGAAAATTTTTTGTCGGATTCGGGTGTGTTTTGGATTCGGGTGTTTTTTTTACAAAAAACCCTCAAAAACAGCTTAAATCATAGAATTTGGGGGTCATTTTGATCCCATAGTATTATTAACCTCAATAACCATAATTTCCACTCATTTTCAGTCTATTCTGAACACCTCACACCTCACAATATTATTTTTAGTCCTAAAATTTGCACCGAGGTCGCTGGATGACTAAGCTAAGCGACCCAAGTGGCCGACACAAACACCTGGCCCATCTAGGAGTGGCACTGTAGTGTCAGACAGGATGGCACTTAAAAAAAATAGTCCCCAAACAGCACATGATGCAAAGAAAAAAAGAAGTGCACCAAGGTCGCTGGATGGCTAAGCTAAGCGACACAAGTGGCCGACACAAACACCTGGCCCATCTAGGAGTGGCACTGCAGTGTAAGGCAGGATGGCACTTCAAAAAAATAGTCCCCAAACAGCACATGATGCAAAGAAAAATGAAAGAAAAAAGAGGTGCAAGATGGAATTGTCCTTGGGCCCCCCACCCACCCTTATGTTGTATAAACAGGACATGCACACTTTAACAAACCCATCATTTCAGCGACAGGGTCTGCCACACAACTGTGACTGAAATGACTGGTTGGTTTGGGCCCCCACCAAAAAAGAAGCAATCAATCTCTCCTTGCACAAACTGGCTCTACAGAGGCAAGATGTCCACCTCCTCCTCATCGTCCGATTCCTCACCCCTTTCACTGTTTACATCCCCCTCCTCACAGATTATTAATTCGTCCCCACTGGAATCCACCATCTCAGGTCCCTGTGTACTTTCTGGAGCAATTGCTGGTTAATGTCTCCACGGAGGAATTGATTATAATTCATTTTGATGAACATCATCTTCTCCACATTTTCTGGAAGTAACCTCGTACGCCGATTGCTGACAAGGTGAGCGGCTGCACTAAACACTCTTTCGGAGTACACACTGGAGGGTGGGCAACTTAGGTAAAATAAAGCCAGTTTCTGCAAGGGCCTCCAAATTGCCTCTTTTTCCTGCCAGTATACGTACGGACTGTCTGACGTGCCTACTTGGATGCGGTCACTCATATAATCCTCCACCATTCTTTCAATGGTGAGAGAATCATATGCAGTGACAGTAGACGACATGTCAGTAATCGTTGGCAGGTCCTTCAGTCCGGACCAGATGTCAGCACTCGCTCCAGACTGCCCTGCATCACCGCCAGCGGGTGGGCTCAGGATTCTTAGCCTTTTCCTCGCTCCCCCAGTTGCGGGAGAATGTGAAGGAGGAGCTGTTGACGGGTCACGTTCCGCTTGACTTGACAATTTTCTCACCAGCAGGTCTTTGAACCTCTGCAGACTTGTGTCTGCCGGAAAGAGAGATCCAACGTAGGTTTTAAATCTAGGATCGAGCACGGTGGCCAAAATGTAGTGCTCTGATTTCAACAGATTGACCACCCGTGAATCCTGATTAGCGAATTAAGGGATCCATCCACAAGTCCCACATGCCTAGCGGAATCGCTCTGTTTTAGCTCCTCTTTCAATGTCTCCAGCTTCTTCTGCAAAAGCCTGATGAGGGAAATGACCTGACTCAGGCTATCAGTGTCTGAACTGACTTCACGTGTGGCAAGTTCAAAGGGTTGCAGAACCTTGCACAACGTTGAAATCATTCTCCACTGCGCTTGAGTCAGGTGCATTCCCCCTCCTTTGCCTATATCGTAGGCAGATGTATAGGCTTGAATGGCCTTTTGCTGCTCCTCCATCCTCTGAAGCATATAGAGGGTTGAATTCCACCTCGTTACCACCTCTTGCTTCAGATGATGGCAGGGCAGGTTCAGGACTGTTTGCTGGTGCTCCAGTCTTCGGCACGCGGTGGCTGAATGCCGAAAGTGGCCCGCAATTCTTCGGGCCACCGACAGCATCTCTTGCACGCCCCTGTCGTTTTTTAAATAATTCTGCACCACCAAATTCAATGTATGTGCAAAACATGGGACGTGCTGGAATTTGCCCAGATGTAATGCACGCACAATATTGCTGGCGTTGTCCGATGTCACAAATCCCCAGGAGAGTCCATTTGGGGTAAGCCATTCTGCGATGATGTTCCTCAGTTTCCGTAAGAGGTTGTCAGCTGTGTGCCTCTTCTGGAAAGCGGTGATACAAAGCGTAGCCTGCCTAGGAACGAGTTGGCGTTTGCGAGATGCTGCTACTGGTGCCGCAGGTGCTTTTCTTGCTGCGGGAGGCAATACATCTACCCAGTGGGCTGTCAGTCATATAGTCCTGAGTCTGCCCTGCTCCACACTAGGACACTGGTGAGTCTTTTTCTGAGGTCTGTGTACATTTTCGGTATCGCCTGCCTAGAGAAATGGAACCTAGATGGTATTTGGTACCGGGGACACAGTACCTCAATCAAGTCTGTCGTTGCCTGTGAATTAACGGTGGATAACGGAAACACGTTTCTCACCGCCCAGGCTGCCAAGGCCTGAGTTATCCGCTTTGCAGCAGGATGACTGCAGTGATATTTCATCTTCCTCGCAAAGGACTGTTGGATAGTCAATTGCTTACTGGAAGTAGTACAAGTGGTCTTCCGACTTCCCCTCTGGGATGACGATCGACTCCCAGCAGCAACAACAGCAGCGCCAGCAGCAGGAGGCGTTACACTCAAGGATGAATCGGAGGAATCCCAGGCAGGAGAGGACTCGTCAGGCTTGACAGTGACATGGCCTGCAGGACTATTGGCTTTCCTTTGTAAGGAGGAAATTGACACTGAGGGAGTTGGTGGTGTGGTTTGCAGGAGCTTGGTTACAAGAGGAAGGGATTTAGTTGTCAGTGGACTGCTTCCGCTGTCATCCAAAGTTTTTGAACTTGTCACTGACTTATGATGAATGCGCTGCAGGTGACGTATAAGGGAGGATGTTCCGAGGTGGTTAACGTCCTTACCCCTACTTATTACAGCTTGACAAAGGCAACACACGGCTTGACACCTGTTGTCCACATTTGTGTTAAAATAATTCCACACCAAAGAGGTGATTTTTTTTGTAATTTGACCAGGCATGTCAATGGCCATATTCGTCCCACGGACAACAGGTGTCTACCCGGGTGCCTGACTTAAACAAACCACCTCACCATCAGAATCCTCCTTTTCAATTTCCTCCTCAGCGCCAGCAACACCCATATCCTCATCCTTGTGTACTTCAACAGTGACATATTCAATTTGACTATCAGGAACTGGACTGCGGGTGCTCCTTCCAGCACTTGCAGGGGGCGTGCAAATGGTGGAAGGCGCATGCTCTTCACGTCCAGTGTTGGGAAGGTCAGGCATCGCAACCGACACTATTGGACTCTCCTTGGGGATTTGTGATTTAGAAGAACGCACAGTTCTTTGCTGTGCTTTTGCCAGCTTAAGTCTTTTAATTTTTCTAGCGAGAGGATGAGTGCTTCCATCCTCATGTGAAGCTGAACCACTAGCCATGAACATAGGCCAGGGCCTCAGCCGTTCCTTGCCACTCCGTGTCGTAAATGGCATATTGGCAGGTTTACGCTTCTCCTCAGACGCTTTTAATTTTGATTTTTGGGTAATTTTACTGAACTTTTGTGTTTTGGATTTTACATGCTCTCTACTATGACATTGGGCATCGGCCCTGGCAGACGACGTTGATGGCATTTCATCATCTCGGCCATGACTAGTGGCAGCAGCTTCAGCACGAGGTGGAAGTGGATCTTGATCTTTCCCTATTTTACCTTCCACATTTTTGTTCTCCATTTTTTAATGTGTGGAATTATATGCCAGTATCAATAGCAATGGCCTACTACTATATATACTGCGCACAACTGAAATGCACCACAGGTATGGATGGATAGTATACTTGACGACACAGAGGTAGGTAGAGCAGTGGCCTACTGTACCGTACTGCTATATATTATATACTGGTGGTCAGCAAACTGTGCAAAACTGAAATGCACCACAGGTATGGATGGATAGTATACTTGACGACACAGAGGTAGGTAGAGCAGTGGCCTTCTGTACCGTACTCCTATATATTATATACTGGTGGTCAGCAAAACTCTGCACTGTACTCCTACCTGTGTGCATCCTTCCATTGACTGTCTTACAATGTAAATAAAATAATACAGTGCATTATTACAGAAAAAAAAAAAAAAAAGAAAGAAAGCACATCAGGTCTCGAACCCTGGACTCCCAGCGAGGGAGGTGGGAGCCTTCACCCCTAGCCCACGACGCCTCATGAGAGATTTCCAATTTCATGTGTGAAAGTACTGCAAACAGCGCCCGGCCCCCGCCCCATTGCTGTTGGTTTATGCCTTAGAGGACTCGGACGCTCGCATTTGTAAAGCACGGTGTTTTCCTCCGCCTCCTGCTAGCCTGTTGCCCTTCCCCCATGGGAGCCTGCACAGATCATGCAGTAGACAGGGAGGGAATGCAGGTCATGTGCAATACACAAACGCCCACTGTAGTACTATTTTGCTCACTTACAGTACCGTACTGTAGGTTGCATTTAGCGTAAAGAATCGCTCCTGCAGATGTACTTTGATTTATGTGAAACCTGTGTGCATCCTTCCATTGGATGTACTGTATTGGAGAGAATTTTTTTTTTTTTAAAGTGAATGTCACGGGAACACATTAAAAATAAGGTTGGCACTTCCTTCCCATTGGTGTTGGTTTACAGTATGCCGTAGTGTACTCGGACGCTCATGTAATTGCATTTCAAAGGCACAGTATTTTCCATCGTCTCCCCCCTACCCCCATCGCCCTTCCCCCCTGGGGGCCTGCACAGGGAGGAAATTCAGGTCCTGTGCAATACACAAACGCTGAAGATCTACTGTACAGTACTGTTTTGCTCAGTTGGTAGCGTCAGAATACACTCATTTCATCCCGCTGTTTAGGTGCATTTAGCGTAAAGAATCGCTCCTGCAGATGTACTTTGATTTATGTGAAACCTGTGTGCATCCTTCCATTGACTGTCTTACAATGTAAATAAAATAATACAGTGCATTATTACAGAAAAAAAAAAAAAAAAGAAAGAAAGCACATCAGGTCTCGAACCCTGGACTCCCAGCGAGGGAGGTGGGAGCCTTCACCCCTAGCCCACGACGCCTCATGAGAGATTTCCAATTTCATGTGTGAAAGTACTGCAAACAGCGCCCGGCCCCCGCCCCATTGCTGTTGGTTTATGCCTTAGAGGACTCGGACGCTCGCATTTGTAAAGCACGGTGTTTTCCTCCGCCTCCTGCTAGTCCTCCATTCCCATTATGCATTAGCGAACTCAGACGCTCATATATTTTAAAAGCACGGTGTTTATGCATTGTACTGTACATTCTTCCTTTTACACAATTACTGTAGTTGCGTCTCCATACACATACTGTACTGTACAATACTCCATACTTTTTCCACCGCCTCCCGTTACGCCTACAGTATTGCCAGAGCTGTAGATCAATCCGCCGCTATACTGTACGATCGAAAGTACTGGATTAGTGGAGCATTAGCGACACAGTGGTGGAGATGTGTAATGCATGATGAGTATCTAGATCGTCTCAACGCGCCTGCCTGTGATGAAACTCAGCTATCGCATTAGCGTGGCTAGACGCCCGTCTCGGCGGAGAAACAGTCAAGATAAAGGTGGCTACATCTGTATATACTACAATGCAGTACAGATATGGAGCGTTTTTCAGGCAGAGAACGTATAATACTGGTGGTCACTGGTCAGCAAAACTCTGCACTGTACTCCTCCTGTATAATACTGCTGGTCCCCAGTCCCCACAATAAAGCAGTGTGAGCACAGATATATGCAGCACACTGAGCACAGATATGGAGCGTTTTTCAGGCAGACAACGTATACTGGTGGTCACTGGTCAGCAAAACTCTGCACTGTACTCCTCCTATATAATACTGCTGGTCCCCAGTCCCCACAATAAAGCAGTGTGAGCACAGATATATGCAGCACACTGAGCACAGATATGGAGCGTTTTGCAGGCAGAGAACGTATAATACTGGTGGTCACTGGTCAGCAAAACTCTGCACTGTACTCCTCCTATATAATACTGCTGGTCCCCAGTCCCCACAATAAAGCAGTGTGAGCACAGATATATGCAGCACACTGAGCACAGATATGGAGCGTTTTTCAGGTAGACAACGTATAATACTGGTGGTCACTGGTCAACAAAACTCTGCACTGTACTCCTCCTGTAATACTGCTGGTCCCCAGAATAAAGATATTTGCACTGCAGCCCCCTGAAACAAAGTGAGAGGATGCCAGCCACGCCCTCTCACTATCATTTCCATTGCACAAGTGAAAAATGGCGGCGACGCGCGGCTCCTTATATAGAATCCGAATCTCGCGAGAATCCGACAGCGGGATGATGACGTTCAGGCGCGCTCGGGTTAACCAAGCAAGGCGGGAGGATCCGAGTCTGCCTCGGACCCGTGTAAAAAGGGTGAAGTTCAGGGGGGTTCGGATTCCGAGGAACCGAACCCGCTCATCACTAGTGAATACCATCGGGACCTGGTGACTTATTAATCTTTAAATGTTTTAATCAGTCACAGACTACTTCCTCGCTTAAATAAGTACCTATCAGTGGGATATTCTCATTATTGAGATTATGTGTTAGTCCCTGAATTGGGTCCTCTCTAGTAAATACTGTTGAAAAAAACTCATTTAGTGTGTCCGCTATGTCATTATCATTTTTGCTTAAGACTCCCAACTTGTCTTTTAAAGGGCCTATACTCTCCTTCTTTAATCTCTTGCTATTAATGTATTTAAAGAATTTTTTGGGATTCGCTTTGCTTTCCTTTAGTGTATTTTTAGCTAGCAGGAATTTTAGTACCTCCCATTTCTCCGTAGTATTTTTTCCTAAAAACAAACCTTCCCATTCAATATCCATGAAAAATACCCTCATCTTTTCAAAATTCGTTTTGCTAAAGTTTAGAGTCCTAGTTGAGCCAGTATAGGGCTGTTTATGAAAACTGATATTGAATGTGACCATATTGTGGTCGCTGTTTCCTATGGGTTCCCCTACTATAATACCTGATACCAAATCCCCATTGTTTGTTAATACCAGGTCTAAGATTGCATTGTACCTAGTTGGTTCCTCAATTAGTTGAACTAAGTAGTTATCATTAAGTGTGTTTAAAAACATATTGCCCCTAGCAGTATCACATGAATCGTTTTTCCAGTTTATCTCTGGATAGTTAAAATCTCCCATCACTACTATAGGGGGGTACACACGGAGCGATAATCTAAGCAATCTGACTAGATTGCTTAGATTTTCAGCATGATCGCTCCGTGTGTAGCCCTAACAGTGATAGCGATGCGCAGCCCCGCGCATCGCTATTGCTGGTGCTAGATTGGCCTGCATGCAGGCCAATCTAGCCGGTCGCTCATTTCACCCGCTGGGTGAAATGAGCAGCCCCCCCCGTCTCCCTCCGCACGCTCAGCACACATCGCGCTGTGCTGAGCGCCGGGAGAGATGTGTGCTGAGCGGTTCGCTCAGCACACATCTCTCCCGCATCGGCCCGTCAATACGGGCCTTATGTCTCCTACTCCTGCTGCTCTTTCAATTTGCTTTAGTAACAATTCCTCATCAGATACGTTGATACCAGGCGGCCTATAGCATACACCCAATACTAAATTTTTTATTCCTTTTTCCCCCGCATGCAATTTCTACCCATAATGTCTCGACAGTGTCTACTGTCCCCTCCTGAATATCTTCCCGTATATCAGGTTTTAAAATCGGCTTTGTGTAAAGACACACCCCTCCACCCTTTTTATTTAGTCTGTCTCTCCTAAACAGTGTATAGCCCTCTAGATTAACTGTCCAATCATGAGATTCGTCCCACCAAGTTTCAGTAATGCCTATAATATTATACTGTTTGCTTGCTGCAAGTATTTATAGTTTATAGTCGCTCTTTATATCAGTAATGCTTCTAGCGTTTACATAAGAGATGAGCGGGTTCGGTTCCTCGGAATCCGAACCCCCCCGAACTTCACCCATTTTACACGGGTCCGAGGCAGACTCGGATCCTCCCGCCTTGCTTGGTTAACCCGAGCGCGCCCGAACGTCATCATCCCGCTGTCGGATTCTCGCGAGATTCGTATTCTATATAAGGAGCCGCGCGTCGCCGCCATTTTCACTCGTGCATTGGAGATGAAAGGGAGAGGACGTGTGCAGCGTTCTCTCAGTTGTGTTCAGTGTGCTGCAAATATCTGTGCTCAGTGTGCTGCAAATATCTGTGCTCAGTGTGCTTGCAAATATCTGTGTTCAGTGTGCTGAAAATATCTACGTTCTCTGCCTGAAAAATGCTCCATATCTGTGCTGCATTGTAGTATATAGTAGGAGGACAGTGCAGAATTTTGCTGACCAGTGACCACCAGTATTATATCAGTACGGTACAGTAGTCCACTGCTCTACCTACCTTTGTGTCGTCAAGTATACTATCCATCTATACCTGTGGTGCATTTTAGTTGCTGTGTGCAGTAGTAGGAGGACAGTGCATAATTTTGCTGACCACCAGTATATAATATATAGCAGTACGGTACAGTAGTCCACTGCTCTACCTACCTCTGTGTCGTCAAGTATACTATCCATCCATACCTGTGGTGCATTTTAGTTGTTGTGCGCAGTAGTAGGAGGACAGTGCATAATTTTGCTGACCACCAGTATATAATATATAGCAGTACGGTACAGTAGTCCACTGCTCTACCTACCTCTGTGTCATCAAGTATACTATCCATCCATACCTGTGGTGCATTTAAGTTGTTGTGCGCAGTAGTAGGAGGACAGTGCAGAATTTTGCTGACCACCAGTATATAATATATAGCAGTACGGTACAGTAGTCCACTGCTCTACCTTCCTCTGTGTCGTCAAGTATACTATCCATCCATACCTGTGGTGCATTTAAGTTTTGCGCAGTAGTAGGACAGTGCATAATTTTGCTGACCACCAGTATATAATATATAGCAGTACGGTACAGTAGTTCACTGCTCTACCTACCTCTGTGTCGTCAAGTATACTATCCATCCATACCTGTGGTGCATTTTAGTTGTTGTGCGCAGTCGTAGGAGGACAGTGCAGAATTTTGCTGACCACCAGTATATAATATATAGCAGTACTGTACAGTAGTCCACTGCCCTACCTACCTCTGTGTCGTCAAGTATACTATCCATCCATACCTGTGGTGCATTTAAGTTTTGCGCAGTAGTAGGAGGACAGTGCATAATTTTGCTGACCACCAGTATATAATATATAGCAGTACTGTACAGTAGTCCACTGCCCTACCTACCTCTGTGTCGTCAAGTATACTATCCATCCATACCTGTGGTGCATTTAAGTTGCTGTGCGCAGTAGTAGGAGGACAGTGCATAATTTTGCTGACCACCAGTATATAATATATAGCAGTATGGTACAGTAGTCCACTGCTCTACCTACCTCTGTGTCGTCAAGTATACTACCCAACCATACCTGTTGTGCATTTAAGTTGTTGTGCGCAGTAGTAGGAGGACAGTGCAGAATTTTGCTGACCACCAGTATATAATATATAGCAGTATGGTACAGTAGTCCACTGCTCTACCTACCTCTGTGTCGTCAAGTATACTACCCAACCATACCTGTTGTGCATTTAAGTTGTTGTGCGCAGTAGTAGGAGGACAGTGCAGAATTTTGCTGACCACCAGTATATAATATATAGCAGTACGGTACAGTAGTCCACTGCTCTACCTACCTCTATGTCGTCAAGTATACTATCCATCCATATCTGTGGTGCATTTAAGTTGTTGTGCACAGTAGTAGGAGGACAGTGCATAATTTTGCTGACCACCAGTATATAATATATAGCAGTACGGTACAGTAGTCCACTGCTCTACCTTCCTCTGTGTCGTCAAGTATACTATCCATCCATACCTGTGGTGCATTTTAGTTGTTGTGCGCAGTAGTAGGAGGACAGTGCATAATTTTGCTGACCACTAGTATATAATATATAGCAGTACAGTACAGTAGTCCACTGCTCTACCTACCTCTGTGTCGTCAAGTATACTATCCATCCATACCTGTGGTGCATTTTAGTTGCTGTGTGCAGTAGTAGGAGGACAGTGCATAATTTTGCTGACCACCAGTATATAATATATAGCAGTACGGTACAGTAGGCCATTGGTATTGATATATTACTGGCATATAATTCCACACATTAAAAAATGGAGAACAAAAATGTGGAGGGTAAAATAGGGAAAGATCAAGATCCACTTCCACTTCGTGCTGAAGCTGCTGCCACTAGTCATGGCCGAGATGTTGAAATGCCATCAACGTCGTCTGCCAAGGCCGATGCCCAATGTCATAGTAGAGAGCATGAAAAATCCAAAAAACAAAAGTTCAGTAAAATGACCCAAAAATCAAAATTAAAAGCGTCTGATGAGAAGCGTAAACTTGCCAATATGCCATTTACGACACGGAGTGGCAAGGAACGGCTGAGGCCCTGGCCTATGTTCATTGCTAGTGGTTCAGATTCACATGAGGATGGAAGCACTCATCCTCTCGTTAGAAAACTGCAGTGCCACTCCTAGATGGGCCAGGTGTTTGTGTCGGCCACTTGGGTCGCTTAGCTTAGTCACACAGCTACCTCATTGCACCCCTTTTTTTCTTTGCATCATGTGCTGTTTGGGGACTATTTTTTAAATCTGCCATCCTGTCTGACACTACAGTGCCACTCCTAGATGGGCCAGGTGTTTGTGTCGGCCACTTGGGTCGCTTAGCTTAGCCACACAGCTACCTCATTGCACCTCTTTTTTTCTTTGCATCATGTGCTGTTTGGGGACTATTTTTTAAATCTGCCATCCTGTCTGACACTGCAGTGCCACTCCTAGATGGGCCAGGTGTTTGTGTCGGCCACTTGGGTCGCTTAGCTTAGTCACACAGCTACCTCATTGCACCTCTTTTTTTCTTTGCATCATGTGCTGTTTGGGGACTATTTTTTAAATCTGCCATCCTGTCTGACACTGCAGTGCCACTCCTAGATGGGCCAGGTGTTTGTGTCGGCCACTTAGGTTCGTTTAGCTTAGCCTAGCCACACAGCTACCTCATTGCACCTCTTTTTTTCTTTGCATCATGTGCTGTTTGGGGACTATTTTTTAAATCTGCCATCCTGTCTGACACTGCAGTGCCACTCCTAGATGGGCCAGGTGTTTGTGTCGGCCACTTGGGTCGCTTAGCTTAGTCACACAGCGACCTTGGTGCACCTCTTTTTTTCTTTGCATCATGTGCTGTTTGGGGACTATTTTTTGAAGTGCCATCCTGTCTGACACTGCAGTGCCACTCCTAGATGGGCCAGGTGTTTGTGTCGGCCACTTGGGTCGCTTAGCTTAGTCATTCAGCGACCTTGGTGCAAATTTTAGGACTAAAAATAATATTGTGAGGTGTGAGGTGTTCAGAATAGACTGGAAATGAGTGGAAATTATGGTTATTGGGGTTAATAATACTATGGGATCAAAATTCCCCCCAAATTCTATAATTTAAGCTGTTTTTGAGATTTTTTTGTAAAAAAACACCCGAATTCAAAACACACCCGAATCCGACAAAAAATTTTCAGGGAGGTTTTGCCAAAACGCGTTCGAATCCAAAACACGGCCGCGGAACCGAATCAAAACCAAAACACAAAACCCGAAAAATGTCTGGTGCACATCACTAGTTTACATACATACAACTAAGATAAGTATTTTCCCTTGCGTTAGGGACATCTTTCACCTTATGTAGCAATGATGACCTGTAATCGTCATTGGTTAGTGCTTTGGTAAAATCTCTTTTAGTTCCCATGTTGGTAACCTTACCGCCTGCTCTTACCCTCCCCCCAACTTCTCCCCCATTTTGTTTACTACCGCCATCCCCATTATTCTCACTGCACGCCCCGTAGTTTCTAGCTAAACCCTCCCCCCAGGCTCCTAGTTTAAAATCTCCTCCAACCTTCTAACCATCCTTCTCCCCAGCACCGCTGTCCCCTCCTCAGTCAGGTGCAATCCGTCACAACAAAATAGATGGCGCCTGACTGAGAAGTCCGCCCAGTGTTCCAGGAACACAAACCCCTCTTTCCTGCACCAATTCCTAATTGGTAGCATTTTAGAGAAAAGTACAGCTATTAAATTATTCATTAAAAATTCCAATCTATAAGGAGTAAGGGTAGTGTCGCTTATGCAGGGGTGTAGCGAGGGTGGCTCCGGTGGAGTACGCGCTCCAGGTGGCAGAAAAGTTAGACGGCGTGCCACCGAGCAGGAGGAGGAGGAGCAGAGGAGGTGCACACTGACTCGGACTCTGATACTAGATAGTGAACAGGCAGACAGAGGCAACAGCAAGAGGCACTGACAGCCAGCACATGCTGGAGCTCTCCCTGCCCCTCAAGCTGCTGTAGAGCAGCTATTTCTGCCCCTCAGGCAATTCTGGGACATTATTTTCATTGAAAAATTGGGAAATTATCAAGTCAATTTTTGGGGATTTATTTTCAATGACAGATTAGAGGGATTATCAGGTCTGTGGAGGGTCACATTTGGGGCATTATTTTCAATAAGGGATTGGGGGGTTGTGAGGTCAGGTCAGTCAAGGCATACATAGTGTTTTTAATTTATTTGAATTAAAAACGTAAATAATTGACTACAGCTACTTCCATGGTGGCTCTACTGTGGAGTAAAGTGTATGAGGGGCTCTACCATGGCATAACATGTAAAAGGGGCTTTAACATGGTGTAACATATATAAGGGGCTCTACTGTGGCATGTGACATACTGTGTTTAAGCAGCTCTACTGTGTGGCGTAACATATATAAGCAGCTCTTCTGTGGTATAAAATGTATAAGCGGCTCTACTGTGGTGTAACATGTATAAGCGGCACTACTGTGGTGTAATGTGTATAATCAGCTCTACTCTTTGGCGTAACGTATATAAGCGTTTCTACTGTGTGGCATAATGTGTATAAGCAGCTCTAGTGTATGGTGCAATGTAAATAACAGTCACTACTGTGCGGTGTAATGTGAATTGGTACTATTATGTATCCATGCCCCAATATGTTAGTTGACTGTTCATATTTTATACATGGGGGCACCCAAAGGAAACTTTCGCAATAAGCTCTACAAGGTCTAGAACTGACCCTGTCACCAATTTAAATATTGTTTCTTTTCAAATATAACAAGCCATCACATGTTGGCCAGGCCCCCAATTCAGAACAGGGGAGAGGGGTGTCAAAACATACCCTTGCTCCGGGCACCATGGCACCTAGCTACACCTCTGCGCTTATGGAAATATGGGGCTGAATGTTACTTAAAGTGTGTTTTTTGTCTAAAAGCCAAACCTAATCTGTCTGAATGTAGGTACTAAAGCATAAAAGACTGCAACCCCAATGGTCACACAAGTGATCAAGTTCTGTGTTTGCTAGTGGATAGTTAGAAGGCTAAACAGCTGTGCATGGAAAGATCTTTGGAACATTTAGATTCTGATGTCTTTCAAATCAGTTCCATGCAAGTATTTTATTTTTTCAAACTTTTTCCTCATTCTGTGTATTATAATGTAGTCACCAAATAATATCTGTGGGCTTCTCAGACTAAGTGGTCTATACACTAAGCCTTGGAGAAAGATAAAGTGGACGGAGATAAAATATCAGCCAATCAGCTCCCAACTGCCATGTTACAGGCGGTGCTTGAAAAAGTACAGTTAGGAGCTGGTTGGTTGCTACATTATCTTTGTCCACTTTATCTCTCTCCAAGGCTTAGTACAGACCCCTGAGGCATTTTTGAGCAAAGTGTCCTATGAGCTGTATTGTAGACTATTTGTGAATTTGTATCTTGTTCAAGGACTTCATAAAGGTCTTTGACATCAATTATCTATTGAGAGGTAATGTTCTCCAGAATCCTTTTTATGCAAAGACTATTATGCAACTCTCTATCATCATGGTTGTCCAGATGTCTTTGTAGAGCTCTCATCTCAAGAGTCTTTAGATTTCATAAATAAATAATTTGATGCTTATTTATATGAATAAGAAAGTTAGAACCGTGAGGCAGATCAGAGATTAGAAATGTCAGTTTTCAGTGTCCTGTCTTATCCAGGACTTGGAGATCTTAGTTTGTAGAAAGTAAATTGAGATGTTAATGAATGTCATTCAGTTACTCCTTGTCTTCCTGAATTTTTCTGGTTTTAAAACTGTATGTGATTTTAGCATTAAGAGACCCATAGATGTTAAGATATTGACACATATTTAAGTGAGTCCTTAGGAAAGCTGTTAAAATTAGGTTATCTTATGTGTGTATGTACATATCAGTGCATAGTCAGAAAGAAAAATGTCCATCACAAATAGTAATTTGGCTATTGCTGAAATGAGAAATCATATATTAATGGGAAAGGAAGGGTATTGAGAGCATGAAATATGAATCATTTCACAGTTTCTGACTTGTGGCTAGATTTTGTAATCATGTAGCATTTGCCACACCCAGGGGGAAGCAAAGAATATCAAAGGTTATTGGGGGTAGAGGAGGAGGAGGTTGTGTGAGATATGTGGCTAAAATTCATGTAAGTGAATATGTTTTTTAGTGAAAGAATGTCAGAACGGAAAAGTGACAATCTTACCACTCAATAAGGAGATGTTGCCTAACTTCTTCCTGTTCTTGAAAGGCTCTCTTCACATTTAGGGGACATTGGTTGATTACAATAACACCGGGCAGTGCCGTAACTAGATATTTTAGCGCTGTGTGCAAGAAACCACATCGGCGCGCCCCCCTCATATTTAAAATATGGCCAGTACGCACCGTAAGTGCGCAGCAAAAATAAGGGAAGGGGTGTGGCAACAAAATAATACCAATTCATATTATGCTGCACAGCAGTCTCCATTATTCAAAGCATGCGCACAGTAGCGCCACTTACACACATTACACCAGCTACAGCCCATCACACATTACGCCAGATAGCGCCCCATTTTACACATTATGGCAGCAGAGTCCCCCTTTTTACCCATTACGTCAGCAGACGCCCCCTTTTTACACATTACAGCAACAGAGTCCCCTTTTTACACATTAGGCAGGCAGAGTCCCCCTTTTTACGCATTAGAATCAGAATCAGAATCAGCTTTATTGGCCAGGTATACTTGTGTATACTAGGAATTTGTCTTCGGTTTGCTATACAACAGCCAAGTAGGTAACAGATAAGCAGCCGGGGGGGGGGGCAAGTAAAGTCACACAGATAGGTATACCGTAGGGACACAAGTTAATTACATGTATGTCTAGTCAGTCAATGTTCAGGAGTTCAGCAGGCGGACCGCTTAGGGAAAGAAACTTTTGAGGCTTCTGGTGGACCTGGCGGGGACAGCCCTGTAACGCCTGCCTGAAGGAAGCAAGTTAAACATGCTGTGGTTGGGGTGTAGCTGGTCTTTTACTATCTTCATTGCCCGCTTTATAGCTCTGGACAGGTACAGGTCCTGGGCTGAGGGAAGGTCGGCCCCGATGATCTTCTCTGCAGTTCTGACCACCTTTTGGAGCCTGTATCTGTCCCTCTCACTGGCGGAGCTGTAACATACGAGTATCGAGGAGCACTGTACCGACTCCACAATCGCGGAGTAGAAGAGGCGCAGAAGCTTCTGTGGGATGTTGAACTTCCTTAGTTGCCTGAGGAAGAACAACCTCTGCTGCGCTTTTCCAACAGTGGCGTCAGCATTGGACCCCCATTTAAGGTCCCGAGATATTGTGGTCACTAGAAACTTGAAGGAGTACACTAGCGATACCACACTGTCAGCAATCGTTAGCGGAGGTGCACTAGATGACTTTTTCCTGAAGTCCACTATCATCTCGACAGTTTTGAGGGGGTTGAGCTCAAGGTTGTTGTGGATGCACCACTGGGCCAGCCGGTCTACTTCCCTGTCTATAGGCCGATTCGTCCCCGTCCTTGATGAGGCCGATGACGGTGGTGTCATCGGCGAATTTGATGATCTTTACTGATTGCGCCTCTGAGGTATAGTCATTTGTGTACAGGGAGAAGAGCAGGGGTGAGAGGACACAGCCCTGAGGGGCCCCTGTACTAATGGACCGCGCTTGAGAGGTGAATTCCCCCGCTTTCACCACCTGTGTCCTATCTGTCAGGAAGTCTACTATCCAGTAAACAGGTAGCTTCTGGGACCCCTAGGCGAAGTAATTTGGGGTGGACGATGCTGGGGACGATTGTATTGAAGGCTGAGCTGAAATCAACAAACAGGACCCTCGCGTAGGTACCGGGAATGTCTAGGTGCTGTAGAATGTAGTGCAGGCCCAGGTTGACTGCATCCTCGACACACTGATTCGATCGATAGGCGAATTGCAGGGGGTCCAGTTGGGGGCCAGTCACAGTTTTCAGATGATTCAAAACCAGAAGCTCGAACGTTTTCATGACCACAGACGTTAGTGCTATCGGCCTGTAATCGTTCAGGTTCATGATAGAGGGTTTCTTGGGGACCGGGACGATAGTAGACCTTTTGAAGCAGGAAGGGACTTTCTGTAGCTCCAGCGATTTGTTGAAGATCTTGGTGAATATGGGGGCGAGCTGACCTGCACATGCTCTAAGGGCAGATGGTGACACTCCGTCAGGACCCGGAGCTTTCCTGGGTTTGGCCCTTTTGAACAATGCCTCCACCTCTTCTTGGGCGACTTGCAGTGCCTGGGGTTGGCCGTCGGTGTTCGGGGCATCGTAGGGGTGATTGTTTGGGTTGGAGGGGACTTCTTTTGCGAACCTGCAATAAATGTGGTTCAGTTCGTCTGCTAGGCAGGTAGAGCCCCCTTTTTACACATTACGGCAGCAGAGTCCCCCTATTTACACATTGCAATAGCAGAGTGCCATTTTTACACATTACGGCAGATATACGTATATATATATGTGTGTTTTGCACAGAACCACTTTGAAGCTAAAATATATGCTCTGTGTACACCACATCTATAACAGTTTACACAGCACACAGCAAGCGATAAGTGCTATCTGCCTATAATCAGTATGTGTGTGACATAAAGGGTCACACAGGGGTCTCCCAGCATCACATGTTCTGTTCTGTAGGCCCATGTCAGGCTCGCTCCCCCAGTGGGTCCCCCGGGTTGTGCACGGACCTACCACTCACCATCTTTCCCCTTTATTTTCAACACATTTTTGCACCCTTTATGCTGAACAGGTCCTCCGCACACTCCTCCGTCAGCTTCACCTTGAAGTCATGGAACATCGTGAGCAGGGGCGAATTGGGCTGAAAAACCAGCCCGGGAAATTTCTGAAAGCAGCCCTAATGGGGGTGGGGTCTGTTGAGGGGTGGGGGGGCACCCTGCGGAAGCTTTTACAAAACTGAACTGCCAATATTTGTTTGTTGATGACAGGTCTCTTTTATAGGTAATTCCATAAAATACGTTCTGTATTGTCCAATCTATGGTAATGGGATAGGGAACAATTCCATTGATACTGTAGGTACATTTGGTAAGTTTGGAAAGTCTAGGTACAAACTGGCATTTGAATAGCTTTCAAAGTAGTTTAAGCTAGAGATGAGCGCCTGAAATTTTTCGGGTTTTGTGTTTTGGTTTTGGGTTCGGTTCCGCGGCCGTGTTTTGGGTTCGACCGCGTTTTGGCAAAACCTCACCGAATTTTTTTTGTCGGATTCGGGTGTGTTTTGGATTCGGGTGTTTTTTTCAAAAAACACTAAAAAACAGCTTAAATCATAGAATTTGGGGGTCATTTTGATCCCATATTATTATTAACCTCAAAAACCATAATTTCCACTCATTTTCAGTCTATTCTGAATACCTCACACCTCACAATATTATTTTTAGTCCTAAAATTTGCACCAAGGTCGCTGGATGACTAAGCTAAGCGACACTAGTGGCCGACACAAACACCTGGCCCATCTAGGAGTGGCACTGCAGTGTCACGCAGGATGTCCCTTCCAAAAAACCCTCCCCAATCAGCACATGACGCAAAGAAAAAAAGAGGCGCAATGAGGTAGCTGACTGTGTGAGTAAGATAAGCGACCCTAGTGGCCGACACAAACACCGGGGCCATTTAGGAGTGGCACTGCAGTGTCACGCAGGATGTCCCTTCCAAAAAACCCTCCCCAATCAGCACATGACGCAAAGAAAAAAAGAGGCGCAATGAGGTAGCTGACTGTGTGAGTAAGATTAGCGACCCTAGTGGCCGACACAAACACCGGGCCCATTTAGGAGTGGCACTGCAGTGTCACGCAGGATGTCCCTTCCAAAAAACCCTCCCCAATCAGCACATGACGCAAAGAAAAAAAGAGGCGCAATGAGGTAGCTGACTGTGTGAGTAAGATTAGCGACCCTAGTGGCCGACACAAACACCGGGCCCATTTAGGAGTGGCACTGCAGTGTCACGCAGGATGTCCCTTCCAAAAAACCCTCCCCAATCAGCACATGACGCAAAGAAAAAAAGAGGCGCAATGAGTTAGCTGACTGTGTGAGTAAGATTAGCGACCCTAGTGGCCGACACAAACACCGGGCCCATTTAGGAGTGGCACTGCAGTGTCACGCAGGATGTCCCTTCCAAAAAACCCTCCCCAATCAGCACATGACGCAAAGAAAAAAAGAGGCGCAATGAGGTAGCTGACTGTGTGAGTAAGATTAGCGACCCTAGTGGCCGACACAAACACCGGGCCCATTTAGGAGTGGCACTGCAGTGTCACGCAGGATGTCCCTTCCAAAAAACCCTCCCCAATCAGCACATGACGCAAAGAAAAAAAGAGGCGCAATGAGGTAGCTGACTGTGTGAGTAAGATTAGCGACCCTAGTGGCCGACACAAACACCGGGCCCATTTAGGAGTGGCACTGCAGTGTCACGCAGGATTTCTGGCCACCGACAGCATCTCTTGCACGCCCCTGTCGTTTTTTAAATAATTCTGCACCACCAAATTCAAGGTATGTGCAAAACATGGGACGTGCTGGAATTTGCCCATATTTAATGCACACACAATATTGCTGGCGTTGTCCGATGCCACAAATCCACAGGAGAGTCCAATTGGGGTAAGCCATTCCGCGATGATCTTCCTCAGTTGCCGTAAGAGGTTTTCAGCTGTGTGCGTATTCTGGAAACCGGTGATACAAAGCGTAGCCTGCCTAGGAAAGAGTTGGCGTTTGCGAGATGCTGCTACTGGTGCCGCCGCTGCTGTTCTTGCGGCGGGAGTCCATACATCTACCCAGTGGGCTGTCACAGTCATATAGTCCTGACCCTGCCCTGCTCCACTTGTCCACATGTCCGTGGTTAAGTGGACATTGGGTACAACTGCATTTTTTAGGACACTGGTGAGTCTTTTTCTGACGTCCGTGTACATTCTCGGTATTGCCTGCCTAGAGAAGTGGAACCTAGATGGTATTTGGTAACGGGGGCACACTGCCTCAATAAATTGTCTAGTTCCCTGTGAACTAACGGCGGATACCGGACGCACGTCTAACACCAACATAGTTGTCAAGGCCTCAGTTATCCGCTTTGCAGCAGGATGACTGCTGTGATATTTCATCTTCCTCGCAAAGGACTGTTGAACAGTCAATTGCTTACTGGAAGTAGTACAAGTGGGCTTACGACTTCCCCTCTGGGATGACCATCGACTCCCAGCAGCAACAACAGCAGCGCCAGCAGCAGTAGGCGTTACACGCAAGGATGCATCGGAGGAATCCCAGGCAGGAGAGGACTCGTCAGAATTGCCAGTGACATTGCCTGCAGGACTATTGGCATTCCTGGGGAAGGAGGAAATTGACACTGAGGGAGTTGGTGGGGTGGTTTGCGTGAGCTTGGTTACAAGAGGAAGGGATTTACTGGTCAGTGGACTGCTTCCGCTGTCACCCAAAGTTTTTGAACTTGTCACTGACTTATTATGAATGCGCTGCAGGTGACGTATAAGGGAGGATGTTCCGAGGTGGTTAACGTCCTTACCCCTACTTATTACAGCTTGACAAAGGGAACACACGGCTTGACACCTGTTGTCCGCATTTCTGTTGAAATAGTTCCACACCGAAGAGCTGATTTTTTTGGTATTTTCACCAGGCATGTCAATGGCCATATTCCTCCCACGGACAACAGGTGTCTCCCCGGGTGCCTGACTTAAACAAACCACCTCACCATCAGAATCCTCCTGGTCAATTTCCTCCCCAGCGCCAGCAACACCCATATCCTCCTCATCCTGGTGTACTTCAACACTGACATCTTCAATCTGACTATCAGGAACTGGACTGCGGGTGCTCCTTCCAGCACTTGCAGGGGGCGTGCAAATGGTGGAAGGCGCATGCTCTTCACGTCCAGTGTTGGGAAGGTCAGGCATCGCAACCGACACAATTGGACTCTCCTTGTGGATTTGGGATTTCGAAGAACGCACAGTTCTTTGCGGTGCTACTGCTTTTGCCAGCTTGAGTCTTTTCATTTTTCTAGCCAGAGGCTGAGTGCCTCCATCCTCATGTGAAGCTGAACCACTAGCCATGAACATAGGCCAGGGCCTCAGCCGTTCTTGCCACTCCGTGTGGTAAATGGCATATTGGCAAGTTTACGCTTCTCCTCCGACAATTTTATTTTAGGTTTTGGAGTCCTTTTTTTACTGATATTTGGTGTTTTGGATTTGACATGCTCTGTACTATGACATTGGGCATCGGCCTTGGCAGACGACGTTGCTGGCATTTCATCGTCTCGGCCATGACTAGTGGCAGCAGCTTCAGCACGAGGTGGAAGTGGATCTTGATCTTTCCCTAATTTTGGAACCTCAACATTTTTGTTCTCCATATTTTAATAGGCACAACTAAAAGGCACCTCAGGTAAACAATGGAGATGGATGGATACTAGTATACAATTATGGACGGACTGCCGAGTGCCGACACAGAGGTAGCTACAGCCGTGAACTACCGTACTGTGTCTGCTGCTAATATAGACTGGTTGATAAAGAGATGTCGTAGTATGTATGTATGAAGAAGAAAGAAAAAAAAACCACGGTTAGGTGGTATACAATTATGGACGGACTGCCGAGTGCCGACACAGAGGTAGCCACAGCCGTGAACTACCGTACTGTACTGTGTCTGCTGCTAATATAGACTGGTTGATAAAGAGATGTCGTAGTATGTATGTATGAAGAAGAAAGAAAAAAAAAACACGGTTAGGTGGTGTACAATTATGGACGGACTGCCGAGTGCCGACACAGAGGTAGCCACAGCCGTGAACTACCGTACTGTACTGTGTCTGCTGCTAATATAGACTGGTTGATAAAGAGATGTAGTAGTATGTATGTATAAAGAAGAAAGAAAAAAAAACCACGGGTAGGTGGTATACAATTATGGACGGACTGCCGAGTGCCGACACAGAGGTAGCCACAGCCGTGAACTACCGTACTGTACTGTGTCTGCTGCTAATATAGACTGGTTGATAAAGAGATGTCGTAGTATGTATGTATGAAGAAGAAAGAAAAAAAAACCACGGTTAGGTGGTATACAATTATGGACGGACTGCCGAGTGCCGACACAGAGGTAGCCACAGCCGTGAACTACCGTACTGTACTGTGTCTGCTGCTAATATAGACTGGTTGATAAAGAGATGTCGTAGTATGTATGTATAAAGAAGAAAGAAAAAAAAACCACGGTTAGGTGGTATACAATTATGGACGGACTGCCGAGTGCCGACACAGAGGTAGCCACAGCCGTGAACTACCGTACTGTACTGTGTCTGCTGCTAATATAGACTGGTTGATAAAGAGATGTCGTAGTATGTATGTATGAAGAAGAAAGAAAAAAAAACCACGGTTAGGTGGTATACAATTATGGACGGACTGCCGAGTGCCGACACAGAGGTAGCCACAGCCGTGAACTACCGTACTGTACTGTGTCTGCTGCTAATATAGACTGGTTGATAAAGAGATGTCGTAGTATGTATGAATAAAGAAGAAAGAAAAAAAAACCACGGTTAGGTGGTATACAATTATGGACGGACTGCCGAGTGCCGACACAGAGGTAGCTACAGCCGTGAACTACTGTACTGTGTCTGCTGCGACTGGATGATAAATAATGATATAAAAAATATATATATATCACTACTGCAGCCGGACAGGTATATATATTATATAATGACGGACCTGCTGGACACTGTCTGTCAGCAGAATGAGCTTTTTATAGAATAAAAAAAAAAACACCACACAAGTGAAGTCACACGACGAGTGTTTAACTTTTTCAGGCAATCACAATATAGTATACTACTAACTATACTGGTGGTCAGTGTGGTCAGGTCACTGGTCAGTCACACTGGCAGTGGCACTCCTGCAGCAAAAGTGTGCACTGTTTAATTTTAATATAATATGTACTCCTGGCTCCTGCTATAACCTATAACTGGCACTGCAGTGCTCCCCAGTCTCCCCCACAATTATAAGCTGTGTGAGCTGAGCACAGTCAGATATATAATATATACATAGATGATGCAGCACACTGGGCTGAGCAGTGCACACAGATATGGTATGTGACTGTCTTGTACTCCTGGCTCCTGCTATAACCTATAACTGGCACTGCAGTGCTCCCCAGTCTCCCCCACAATTATAAGCTGTGTGAGCTGAGCACAGTCAGATATATAATATATACATAGATGATGCAGGCATGCAGCACACTGGGCTGAGCAGTGCACACAGATATGGTATGTGACTGAGTCACTGTGTGTACCGTTTTTTTCAGGCAGAGAACGGATATATTAAATAAAACAACTGCACTACTGGTGGTCACTGTGGTCAGTCACTAAACTCTGCACTCTCTTCTACAGTATCAGCCTCAGGTCAATCTCTCTCTCTCTCTCATAATCTAAATGGAGAGGACGCCAGCCACGTCCTCTCCCTATCAATCTCAATGCACGTGTGAAAATGGCGGCGACGCGCGGCTCCTTATATAGAATCCGAGTCTCGCGAGAATCCGACAGCGTCATGATGACGTTCGGGCGCGCTCGGGTTAACCGAGCAAGGCGGGAAGATCCGAGTCGCTCCGACCCGTGAAAAAAAACATGAAGTTCGTGCGGGTTCGGATTCAGAGAAACCGAACCCGCTCATCTCTAGTTTAAGCTTAAAAGCACGTAGGAACCAAAATATGTAAGGTCTCGTTGGGTACAATGGCCCTCATTCCGAGTCGTTCGCTCGGTAATTTTCTTCGCATCGCAGCGTTTTTCTGCTTAGTACGCATGCGCAATGTTCGCACTGCGACTGCGCCAAGTAATTTTGCTATGAAGATAGTTTTTTTACTCACGGCTTTTTCTTCGCTCCGGCGATCGTAGTGTGATTGACAGGAAATGGGTGTTACTGGGTGGAAACACGGCGTTTTATGGGCGTGTGGATAAAAACGCTACCGTTTCCGGAAAAAACGCAGGAGTGGCTGGAGAAACGGAGGAGTGTCTGGGCGAACGCTGGGTGTGTTTATGACGTCAAACCAGGAACGACAAGCAGTGAACTGATCGCAGATGCGAGTAAGTCTGAAGCTACTCTGAAACTGCTAAGTAGTTTGTAATCGCAATATTGCGAATACATCGTTCGCAATTTTAAGAAGCTAAGATTCACTCCCAGTAGGCGGCGGCTTAGCGTGTGTAACTCTGCTAAAATCGCCTTGCGAGCGAACAACTCGGAATGAGGGCCAATATCTTGCAATAATAAGCACGTTACACTTACATAAAAGTATATGTTCATTTTACGTTCAAACATTGGGTGGGATCAGTATGAAATGCCTACAATAAAAATCCTGATGGTGAAAATCCCGACAACAATTGACCAACAGTCAAAATCTCGACAAAGTCAAAATACTGACAAGGTCAAAATACAGACGTTTAAAATGTCGATAGGTCAAAAAGTCAACACAAGTTTTTCATTGTTTTTTGGTGTGTATGTTGACATAGGTTGACATGGACACGTATAAGTGGACACCTTGCATGGCTCACTGCGCTCACCATGCTACTGGCACAGTGCCTTGCTACGCTCGGCACACTATTATATTCCCCCTCTAGGTCCACTGGGATGGTAAAGTATGAACAAGTCGGTTTCAATAAAAAAAATCATGAAAAACTCATGTCGACTTTTTGACCTGTTGACATTTTAAATGTCGCTGTTTTGACCTTGTCTGTATTTTAAATGTCGGTATTTTGACCATGTCGGGATTTTGACCTTGTCGGAATTTTGACCATCGGTCAATGGTTGTCGGGATTTTGTCCGTCGGGATTTTGATTATAGGTAAATTGACCGCATCCCCTTTGGGTGGTATCCTATTACCCGTTATGAAGCATCGGAGCGAGGAGTTTTTAAAAAAAAATTCTGATGCTTTTAAGGGGTATCGACTATTAGAAAAAGTTTTTTGTGCGCAACTGAGGACCCGAAAAGCCGTCGCTTATCAGGAATGTTGTTTCGCCTGCCTGAGGCAGGTGAAACAAGATCCCGATAAACTGGCGGCAACCCCTTGAGTCAGGAGCAGCAGGTTGAGACTGCAGTGTGGGGGCACACAGGAGCTGGCACTCAGCGATGTGACCCCCGGTGGGGAAGCCAGAGCTGAGCCATGACCGCATCCCCCTCTTTTTCCGCCCCTGGCGGCGGTCACGTGACGGGGGAGCTCGAGCTGTCTTCCCCGGGACCTGTCAGGAGTCGAACCCGGTGCAGATGGTAACACAAAGACCCTGACAAGCCGCAGCATGTGCTGGCTTATCTGGACTAATAGGATAGCCCCGGGCGATATCATTACCCACAGTAATGTACCGTGGGTAATTGAATATCCCCCATTGTACAGTCATTTTATCGCCAAGGTGTTAGGTGATAGAATTTGTCAAATAGAGAAGTAATAATGTTTTGGATCCATTTTATCCCTCTCTGCACTCTGAGAGATGAACATTTATTGTATATCCCAAACACACAAACAAACTAGTGCGCTGATTTTGGTGGAGTTCTGATTAATTAATTATTTATTTGTTAGTGTATGCTGCTGCGTCCCCCTAATGAGGTAATTGCTAACCTCAATGGATTGTGACTAAATAAAAAGATTTTTTGGGTGGGGATGCGCTACACCACTAGCAAAAAAAAACAAAAAACTTTTTAGAAATAAATTCAATAATGGAAGCAAACGATATATATGTGCAGATATTGTTATATACCAAAAAACAGATTTAATCCTCTTAGACAGTCATATGATTTGATTTAAAACTTAATATAGTTTATTTTCCCATAAACGAGCATAAAACCAGATATGCATAACTCATATATAAGTCAGACACAATTAAGGACACAATTAATCCAAAGGACACAATTAATCCAAATTTCGATAATTAAAAATGCTTTTTATACATATAATTGTATTTAATGCATCATTAAAAACCTATAATTAGTAATCCTGAAGCTTAGAACCTTGCGTTAATAGCATACAGAGTCCTGTTGTATCTTGTTGTTAAAGCCAATACAATGTAACACAGTCCTTATTGCAGAGGCTTTTAAAGAACGTTCAATGGCAGAGATTCAATTATTTTCACCCCTTTTCACACCCATTCTGTTTCTGCCCTCAGGGGCGTGGTATCATTATTTCAGCTTGCTACCCCCAGAGTAGGGAGGCACCCAACCCTTTACACAGCTAAACCTGATCACTATAGGCGCAATATGCGCAATAACGAAGATCATTTTAGAAGGAAATTGGGCGTGATATGTCATTTGAATCTCACCCTTTGAGTCACTGCTGTGCACAGCTATAGATGCTTTTTTTTTAAACATGCATGTAATTTGTAACTCACTTGTTGTAACCTTCAAACAATTGACTAATGTCCACTCGTTTCCCCTGGATCCAAAGCACACAGCTCAATCCCTTGCATTCAATGCTGTTTTTACCAATTAGCGTAATTGTTACCGGGATCTTTATTGCGCTGTAGGTTCCAAATTCTCTGGGGTCCGTGGTTTCTCTCAGTCAGGATGGTGAGATAGGCTCCTTAATACGTGTAACGCATTTCTCCACCTTTAAAGTTACCGTCGGCGGCTTCCTCAGACACATTCCATTATTGAATTTATTTATAAAAAAGTTGTTGTTTTTTTGCTAGTGGTGTTGCGCATCCCCACCCAAAAAATATTTTTCTATTTATTGTATATGGCGCAGATAAGCGGAAACCGAAACTGACCAGGATGGAAACTGAGCATCTGCTGTGATTGACACATTCCTTAGACAATGGCTGCCTACTAAAATCTCTCACACCCCCAGTACTCAACCCAGGGCCATAACTAGGTGTTTGCCAGTGGTGCCTTGCACACAGCGCAACTGCACTGTGGGCGCACCATCTGGCAGCACCACCTACAGGTCCGCTGCCCGCTCTCTCCCACTGCCTCCCTCCAGGCACACCATTAGGTGCCACCGGGCTGCCTGCCATTCTCCCTGTGCAGAGTGTTCTCCGCCAGCTGCCATGCGTAACAAGAGATTGACTGACTGCTGCTGCTGCTATGGATTGTGCGGATCCTCTCCCTGTGCTCAGTGTTCTCACCCAGCTGCCGTGCATGAGAGGACCAGCTGCTGCAGACCATGCTGCCCCTCTCCCTGCGTAGAGTGTTCTACCCTGGCTGCCGTGCATGACAAGAGACTGGCTGTTGCTGCAGCGGATCATGTGGCTCCTCTTCCCAGGCACAGCGCCGCAGGGCGGATTGGGACGCCAGATCAGTACACTGGTAGGCCAGTCCCTGTGCTCCCCTCAGCCGCCGCTCTACCCCCACCACCGGGCCAATTCATATAAAACTGTGGCTTTTGCTATTGGAGCTTCTGCACATACGCAGAAGCTCATTCAACCGGAGTCGCGTTAACATGCTGTCACTATACCACCCATGCTCCTGCACAGCGCGCACTAGATGGTGGACAATCGAGTAAGGACCTAGGTGTCTCCCTTCCCTGCAGAGCTCTAGACAGAGATTGGTAAGTGTACTGTGCATGGCGAAGGGGGGGTTGGGGTAGGGTAGTAGTAGTAGTAGAGAGAGAGAGGAGGGGCAGCTTCATGGAGTGCTTGGGGTGTGGGACAACTGCGGGTTGAGTCAGTGCCGTAACAAGGCTTTTTATCGCTGTGTGCAAGAAACGGCATTGGCAGTGCACGCCAAATTTTTGTAGGGGCATGGCCTCATAGGGAAGGGGTGTGGCCACAAAATAATACCAATTCATACTATGGTGCACAGTAGTCTCCATTATTCAAATTACGCCGCACAGTAGCGCCACTACACCAGATAGAGCCCCTTTTACACATTACGGCAGACAGCGTCTCCCTTTTTACACATTACGGCAGACAGCGTCCCCTTTTTACACATTATGGCAGACAGCATCCCCTTTTTACATATTACGGCAGACAGCGTCCCCTTTTTACACATTGCGGCAGACATCACCCCCTTTTTAACACATCACGGCAGACAGCACCCCCTTTTTACACATCACGGCAGACAGCGCCCCCTTTTTACACATTACGGCAGACAACGTCCCCTTTTTACACATTACGGCAGACAGCGTCCCCTTTTTACACATTACGGCAGACAGCGTCCCCTTTTTAGACATTATAATAGCAGAGTCCCCCTTTTTTACACATTACAATGGCAGAGTCCCCCTTTTTTACACATTACAATGGCAGAGTCCCCCTTTTTTACACGTTACAGTAACAGAGTCCTCCCTTTGACACATTAAGCAGGCAGAGGTAGAGTGCATTGTGTGTGTGTGTGTGTGTGTGTGTGTATACTCGACTGGGGGGAGGACACAATCCAGCATCCACAAAACGCTCCTCGGGTCCGGCAGGTGCAGCCACGCTACAGAGTTCTCAGCAGAAGACAGCCGGCGCAAGCAGGGCTCAAGGACGGAGTGGGGGGAGGGGCGATGCTCCGCAGTCCTTACCAGCGGGAGACAGCAGCCAGCGACAGCGGGACTCAGCCACGGAGTGGGGGGATGGTGGCTGCGGCACACCACCCAGTCCCTTGCAGACACAGCGGGACTTAGAGACGACGGCAGCGGTACAGGGGGAAGGTGTGCTGCCAGATGGTGCCTACAGCAGCGCTCCCACTCCTTCTGGAGGCAGGACACAAGCGGCGGCAGCAGGACTTCAAGTAGTAGTGAGTGACTGCCTGGCAAAAACGGCCATGCATGAGGGGTGGGGGGTGCTGCCGATGGTGCGCCTTCAGTGCATTTGCGCTGTTGGCATGGCACCATCGGCACACACCTAGTTACGGCCCTGCCAAATATAATATCAGCCCCCTTCATGGATTCTACTACTTCCAAGCCTCTCATTACATACAGTCTGTTCTATCACACCTACATAAACCGGACTTCCTTAATCCTTTGGATATGCTTACACATTCCGGCATGTGTTCCATATCCACCATCTATGCCCGCATCCACACAGATATGGCGCCCGTCTCTGACCTAGCCCACCTCCAATAATGGTCTTCTCAAATACCTCCCATGTTGTCACGCTCAGCGTAAGTTGGGGTTCCGACAACCGAGTTTTTGCTGAAGGGACAGCTACCGGTGAGGAGTGTAAACGAGGTGGCTGAATGTAATTCCTCCTCATGGGGTGGAAGCCTAACTAAGTGTTAACGTTGGCCGGAGGGCATAAAGAAAAGGAGGACTTCATAGGAAGATAACTGTAGTTTTAATGAATAATTAGGCTGTACACGAACATTGGAGCAATTGAAGAAACTGGAAGAATTAGAGTCTATGGTTAAATGACTTGAAGAGTGAAGCTGAAGAACTCCGGTAAAGAAGAACTGAAAACTGTGTTTAATGATTAAAAGATGAGGCTGAAGAGCTTGGACTTTGAAGAAATGAAGACTGTGGTTTGTAATTGAAAGACTAGGCTGAAGAACTTGGACTTTGAAGAAATGAAGACGTCTGAGGAAACCGCCGTTAGCACCTGGAGCTCCTCTACGACCTGGGACCCCGTGAGCGCTTCCACGAGTGGCAACGGACTTAGACAGCAGGACTGCAGCAGCGTTTAGGTAACCGATGGATGAGAGCAACCAGGACCAGGGAACCAGAAGTAACCTGGGAGCACAGAGCTGGAGAACCTTTCACAAGGAGGTAACATGAAGCACTGGCACTCTCCCTCTGAGCCAGACCCCTTTTGTAAGGGGAGAACACACAGGATTGGCTGGACACACATTGGGAACTTCATTGGTAATACTCTGGTCTCCATCATGGCTGCCCCCAGCACAGGAGACATACTTAGCTGTTAGCACACAGCTTTAGCCAGCTTCTGTCTCTGACACACTATACTGTGTCACCACTAGAGGACCTTACCGCAGCGATCCCCGCCACAGTGTCCGGCTCTCCAGACCCTCGGCCCCCGGCCCTTGGCAGCCGCACATCCGTCCAGAAAGACCCGCCGCCAGCAGCTTCCTGCCGCTGCAGCCGCACCAACCAGCGGGATGGTAACCCGCGGGAGCACCCGATGGAGGTAAGGCTCCGGAGCCTGACAGTACCCCCCCATTTTAGGGTGGGCTCTGAACACCCTTGTGCTTTCATCGGATTCCTGGTATGAAAGGCCCGGACTAATCTTGGAGCATGGACGTCCTCTTCAGAAATCCTGGACCTTTCCTCCGGTCCATATCCCTTCCAATCAATAAGATATTGGAGACGACCATATCTTTTACGACAGTCAAGGATCCTATGAACTTCAAATTCTTCTCCCTGAGCAGCTTGCACCTTGGGAGGTCTAGGAAGCGCAGCCCGAAAATGGTTCAGTATGAGGGGCTTCAGTAAGAAGATGTGAAATGCATTTGGGATCTTCAAGTATGAAGGCAACGTCACTTTGTATGCTACTGGATTCAAAACTTTTTCAATAGGATATGGTCCAATTAATCTGGGGGCAAATTTCTTAGAAGGGACCTTGAGTCTTAAGTTTCGAGTTGAAATCCAGACTTGATCACCCACTTTGAGACAGCCGTCCGTTTCCGATCTGCAAAAAACTTGTATTTATTGGACGTTTTAAGCAGAGCCTCATGAACTTGTTTTCACATCTTATTGAATTGATGAAGGGATAACTCTGCAGCAGGTACTTTGAGAGCTGGGAGAGATTGGAAAGCAGGAACACGTGGATGAAGTCCATAATTCACATAAAAGGGTGTGGAATGAGTAGCGGAAAGGTAGAGATTATTGTGAGCAAATTCAGCAAATGGAAGATAGTCCAGCCAATCGTCCTAAAAAGAAGACATGAAGAGTCGTAGGAAAGTCTCTAAGTCTTGGTTCACTCTCTTAGTCTGGCCATCCGTTTGGGGATGGTATGCAGAAAAGAAACTTAATTCCATTCCAAGAGCTGAACTCAGTGCTCTCCAGAATTTAGCCACAAACTGAGGCCTTCGATCGGACACTATCTCTTGTGGAAGTCCATGTAACCGGAAGATGTCTGATATGAACATTTTTGATAGTTGTGGAGTGGTTGGAAGACCTGTGAGTGGGACAAAGTGCGCCATTTTGGAAAATTGGTCCACAATGACCCAAATGGTGTTTCGTCCTCTGGAGACAGGTAGGTCAGTTATAAAGTCCATGGAGATGTGTGTCCAGGGTTTTTGTGGAACCGATAGCGGATGAAGAAGACCCGATGGTGATCCTCTTGGACTTTTATGTTGGGCGCACTTTGGGCAGGCAGCTATGAATTCCAAAACATCTGTCTTCAGATGAGGCCAACAATAGGAGCGTTGGATGAACTTAAGAGTCTTGAGGCTACCTGCGTGCCCCATACACGGTGAGGTATGAGCCCACGTGAGCAGTTTTTACCTGAGTTCTGGTGCAACAAAGGTTTTTCCCGGTGGCGGAAGCGGAGTAGTATGAGTTGCAGCAAAGGAGGCAGGCTCTAGGATGAATTGTCTGTCCGGAAGATCGGTGGATTCATCAGAATTCAATGAACGAGAGAGCACATCTGCTTTCTGATTAAGAGACCCTGGACGATAACTGAGCTTGAAAGAAAAACGTGGGAAGAACAGTGCCCACCTGGCTTGCCGTGGGTTTAAACATTGGGTGGTCTGAAGATATAAAAGATTTTTGTAATCTGTGGTTACTGAGATTGGGTGCTGTGCTCCTTCCAGTAAGTACCTCCACTCTTCAAAAGCAAGTTTTATGGCAAGCAATTCTTGTTCTCCAGTGGCGTAGTTTTGTTCTTCCAAAGAGAAACTTCAGGAAAAATAAGCACAAGGATGAGCTTTCTGATCCTGGAAGTACTGGAATAAGACGGCCCCCACTCCTACTGAAGAAGCATCCACCTCCACCTGAAAAGGACAACTAAGATCAGCTTGCCGAAGGATAGGAACAGACATGAAGGACTCTTTTAGAAACGAAAAGGCTTTTAGTGCCTCAGGTGGACAAGCTGCAGAATTAGACCCTTTTCTTGTTAGTGCTGTAATCGGGGCAATGATGGAGGAATAATCTTTAATAAACTTCCTATAGAAATTGGCGAAGCCTAAAAAATGCTGGATTCCCTTCAGAGTGGTAGGAAGGGTCCAATCTCTGATTGCTTGGATTTTGGAAGGATCCATCTGTAATTCCCTCCCGGAAATGATGCAACCTAAAAAAGGGATGGAGGGAACCTCAAACGTGCACTTTTCTAGTTTACAAAAGAGTCGATTTTGCCTTAGACATCTCAAGACTTCTCTGACTTGTTTCCGATGGACTTTCAGATATTTGGAAAATATTAGAATATCGTCCAGATACACAACCAGGCACTTATAGAGGAGATCTCGGAATAACTCGTTGACATAATTCTGGAAGACTGCTGGAGCATTGCATAAGCCAAAAGGCATCATCAGGTATTCGTAATTCCCATCGCGAGTATTGAACGCAGTCTTCCACTCGTCTCCTGCACGAATGCGTATAAGGTTATAAGCTCCCCGCAGGTCCAATTTGGTGAAAATGGTAGCCTCCTTTACACGGTCAAATAGTTCGGGAATCAAGGGCAAGGGGTGTCTGTTCTTAACTGTAATTTCGTTGAGGCCCCGGTAGTCGATGCAAGGCCATAGGCCTCCATCCTTCTTCTTAACAAAAAAAAAAAACCCTGCCCCGGCTGGAGGAGAGGAAGGGCGAAGGAACCCTTTGGCCAAATTCTCCTGTATATACTCAGACATTGCTTGGGTTTCTGGGAGAGATAAAGGGTATGTTCGGCCTCTGGGAGGTGTTTTACCAGGCAGTAACTCGATAGGGCAGTCCCAACTCCGGTGGGGAGGCAAGGTATCCGCCCCTTGCTTACTGAACACGTCTAGAAAGGGCTGATAGGCATCTGGGAGATCAGTGGAGTGTAGGGCAAAGAGTGGCTTGATGGTGGATAAACAGCTGTGAGAACACGACTCCCCCCAGGCGAGTACGTCCATAGTTTGCCAATCCAAGTGGGGGTTGTGCTCCTGCAACCACGGGAATCCTAGGATTATTTTTTGAGAGGCTTTGGGAATTACCAGGAAAGAGATAACTTCAGCATGGAGAATACCAACTTTCATCTTTAGAGGAACTGTACGGTGGGTGATGATCCCTTCAGGGATATAACTTCCGTCAACCGCGGTGATAGAGATAGCTCGCTCCAAACGAGTGGTTGGTATTTCAGACTGTCGGACTAAGGCAGAAGTAATGAAACTCTCTGCAGCTCCAGAATCCAAAAGTGCTGTAACATGAAAGGAGGTAGAGGGAAGTTCCAGACATACAGCCAACAGTGATTCCTTCCTGGTAAATTGGTTGGGGAATGCTCCTAGCTTAACCTCTCCGGTGTAAGCTAGGAGTGGGAGTTTCCCGGTTGTTGATTACAAGACTTGACAAAGTGGTCGGCCGCCCCACAATACATGCAGAGGTTTCCCTGTCTACGTCTTTGACGTTCCTCATTGGTGAGACGAGAATGGTTGACCTGCATGGGTATTTCAGTAGACGGTGAGGATGGTCTAGGAGTGGGACAAGCCCGAGATTTGGGTCGTTCCAACCTGGTTTTCTCAAGACAGCGCTCCTTGTATCTTAGATCCATCTTGTTACATAAAGAAATAAGCTGATCGAGCTTAACTGGCACATCCTGAGTGACCAGGTCATCTTTAATTTTGTCAGAGAGACTGTTCCAAAAGGCAGCCATGACAGCCTCTTCATTCCAGCCCACTTCGGAAGACAGAGTATGGAATTGGATCACGTACTGGGCGACGGAACGGGTTCCCTGACGCAGACGCAGAATCTCCAAAGAGGCAGAGGTGGTCCGGCCTGGCTTGTCAAAGATTTTACGAAAAGTTCCCACGAATTCGGGGTAATTCGAGAGTATGGGATCAGTTCTCTCCCATAAGGGTGAAGCCCAATCCAGAGCTGGTCCGGTCAGAAGTGAAATGATGTATGCTATTTTGGTCCGATCAGACGAAAAGTTAGCTGACTGAAGCTCAAACTGGATCTCGCATTGATTGAGGATCCCTCGGCATTGCTTTATACTACCGTCAAATTTACTGGGTGGCGGTAGTTGTAAACGAGGAACTGGAATCGACACTAGAGGATTAGGTGCTGGAGGATTGGAAGCTGGAACTGGAGTCCAAGAAATGGCTGTGTGAAGAGAATCCAAACGAGTGGACATATTCTGCATGAACTGTACAATCTGTGCCTGCGTGGCCTCCTGTTTATTTAGACGAGACAGAATATCCACAGAGGCATCGGCCCGGGTAGCCTTCTCACTTGCCGGATCCATTGGGCCAGTGCTTACTGTCACGCTCGGCGTAAGTTGGGGTTCCGACAACCGAATTTTGGCGGAAGGGACAGCTACCTATGAGGAGAGTAACCGAGGTGGCTGAATGTAATTCCTCCTCATGGGGTGGAAGCCTAACTAAGTGTTAACGTTGGCCAGAGGGCAAAAAGAAAAGGAGGACTTTGTAGGAAGATAACTGTAGTTTTAATGAATAATCAGGCTGTACACGAATATTGGAGCAATTGAAGAAACTGGAAGAATTAGAGTTTATGGATAAATGACTTGAAGAGTGAAGCTGAAGAACTCCGGTAAAGCAGAACTGAAGACTTTGTTTAATGATCAAAAGACGAGGCTGAAGAGAAATGAGGACTGTGTTTTGTGTTTGAAAGACGAGGCTGAAGAATTTGGACTTTGAAGAAATGAGGACTGTGGTTTGTGATTGAAAGACGAGGCTGAAGAACTTGGACTTTGAAGAAATTAGGACTGTGGTTTGTGATTGAAAGACGAGGCTGAAGAACTTGGACTTTGAAGAAATGAAGACGTCTGCGGAAACCGCCGTTAGCACCTAGAGCTCCTCTACGACCTGGGACCCCGTGATCGCTTCCACGAGTGGCAACGGACTTAGACAGCAGGACTGCAGCAGCGTTTAGGTAACCGATGGATGAGAGCAACCAGGACCAGGGAACCAGAAGTAACCTGGGAGCACAGAGCTGGAGAACCTTTCACAAGGAGGTAACATGAAGCACTGGCACTCTCCCTCTGAGCCAGACCCCTATTGTAAGGGGAGAACACGCAGGATTGGCTGGACACACATTGGGAACTTCATTGGTAATACTCTGGTCTCCAACATGGCTGCCCTCAGCACAGGAGACATACTTAGCTGTTAGCACACAGCTTTAGCCAGCTTCTGTCTCTGACACACTATACTGTGTCACCACTAGAGGACCTTACCGCAGCGATCCCCGCCGCAGCGCCCAGCTCTCCAGACCCTCGGCCCCCGGCCCTTGGCAGCCTCACATCCGTCCAGAAGGACACGCCGCCAACAGCTCCCTGCCGCCGCAGCCACTCCAACCAGCGGGATGGTAACCCGTGGGAGCACCTGACGGAGGTAGGGCTCCGGAGCCTGACACATGTCCCCTGAAATGGTGATGGATAGCTTTACCGCTTCTCTGAAGCTTCTCCCAGCAAGTATCTATCAAGAAATGTCATACAAGATTTTGCACAGGGCCTACATATTTCCAAAAAGAAGCCATTTAATGGGGCTTTCGGACTCGGCAAAATGCACTAAATGTTCTGCACCAGTAGCTGACATTATGCACTGTTTTTGGCACTACCCCCACATACAAACCTTTTGGAGTGAGCTGCTGGCATATAGTTCTTCTGAGCTGGGTATACACTTCAATTGCACTGCCTCTTGGGCCTCTTTGGACATCTTCTTGATCAGCCAAACATTCCTTCTCCAGATAAAAAATTGGTAGTACTTCTTTCAGCTGTTGGCAGAAAATCCATTCTCCAGCAATGGATTCATGTTACTCCCCCTACCCTACCTATGGCTACTTCTAGACTGCTCTTCCTGTTCACTATGGACTGGCTGGAAACGTCTCTTAATAAAGAAATCTTGACTCCTGCATTGTTTCAATGTTGGGGGAAGTTTATTCATAAATTGCCCGCCCCTACAAAACTGGCCATTCAATGAAGCTTCCATTGTACTACTAGAGATGAGCGGGTTCGGTTCCTCGGAAACCGAACCCGCCCGAACTTCAGTTTTTTTTACACGGGTCCGAGCGACTCGGATCTTCCCGCCTTGCTCGGTTAACCCGAGCGCGCCCGAACGTCATCATCCCGCTGTCGGATTCTCGCGAGGCTCGGATTCTATCGCGAGACTCGGATTCTATATAAGGAGCCGCGCGTCGCCGCCATTTTCACACGTGCATTGAGATTGATAGGGAGAGGACGTGGCTGGCGTCCTCTCCGTTTATAGAGAGTGAGACTACTAGAGTAGAGAGAGACACAGTATTATTTACTTTAGTAATTTTGGGGAGCATTAGGAGGAGTACTACTACTTGCTGAAGTGATAGTGTGACTGTATATCTGACTTGTGGGGGAGACAGTGGGGAGCAGTTAGAGTCTGAGAGAAGGAGTACATATTTTAACGTACAGTGCACACTTTTGCTGGCACTCTGCTGCCAGAGTGCCACACTGCCATTGTGACCACACTGACCACCAGTATATATTGTGATTGTCTGCTTAGGAGTACTACTTGCAAGTTGCTGATAGTGTGACCAGTGACCTGACCACCAGTTTAATTAATCACCACCAGTTTAATATATATATATATATATATATAATTGTATATAATATATATATAATTGTATATGTATACCACCTACCCGTGTTTTTTTTTTTCTTTCTTCTTGATACATACTACTATAGTAGCTTACTGTAGCAGTCTGCGGTGCTGCTGAGCTGACAGTGTCCAGCAGGTCCGTCATCAGTCATTACATAATAAATATATATACCTGTCCGGCTGCAGTACTAGTGATATTATATATATATATATATTGATTTCATCTCATTATCATCCAGTCTATATTAGCAGCAGACACAGTACGGTAGTCCACGGCTGTAGCTACCTCTGTGTCGGCAGTCGCTGGTCCATCCATAATTGTATACCACCTACCCGTGGTTTTTTTTTTCTCTTTCTTCTTGATACATACTACTATAGTAGCTTTCTGTAGCAGTCTGCGGTGCTGCTGAGCTGACAGTGTCCAGCAGGTCCGTCATCAGTCATTACATAATAAATATATATACCTGTCCGGCTGCAGTACTAGTGATATTATATATATATATATTGATTTCATCTCATTATCATCCAGTCTATATTAGCAGCAGACACAGTACGGTAGTCCACGGCTGTAGCTACCTCTGTGTCGGCAGTCGCTGGTCCATCCATAATTGTATACCACCTACCCATGGTTTTTTTTTCTCTTTCTTCTTAAAACATACTACTATAGTAGCTTACTGTAGCAGTCTGCGGTGCTGCTGAGCTGACAGTGTCCAGCAGGTCCGTCATCAGTCATTACATAATAAATATATATACCTGTCCGGCTGCAGTACTAGTGATATTATATATATATATATATTGATTTCATCTCATTATCATCCAGTCTATATTAGCAGCAGACACTGGCCCTCATTCCGAGTCGTTCGCTCGGTATTTTTCATCGCATCGCAGTGAAATTCCGCTTAGTGCGCATGCGCAATATTCGCACTGCGACTGCGCCAAGTATCTTTGCTATGAAGATAGTATTTTTACTCACGGCTTTTTCATCGCTCCGGCGATCGTAATGTGATTGACAGGAAATGGGTGTTACTGGGCGGAAACAGGCCGTTTTATGGGAGTGTGGCTGAAAACGCTACCGTTTCCGGAAAAAACGCAGGAGTGGCCGGAGAAACGGGGGAGTGGTTGGGCGAACGCTGGGTGTGTTTGTGACGTCAAACCAGGAACGACAAGCACTGAACTGATCGCACAGGCAGAGTAAGTCTGGAGCTACTCAGAAACTGCTAAGTAGTTTGTGAGCGCAATATTGCGAATACATCGGTCGCAATTTTAAGATGCTAAGATACACTCCCAGTAGGCGGCGGCTTAGCGTGTGTAACTCTGCTAAATTCGCCTTGCGACCGATCAACTCGGAATGAGGGCCACAGTACGGTAGTCCACGGCTGTAGCTACCTCTGTGTCGGCAGTCGCTGGTCCATCCATAATTGTATACCACCTACCCGTGTTTTTTTTTTTTTTTTCTTTCTTCTTGATACATACTACTATAGTAGCTTACTGTAGCAGTCTGCGGTGCTGCTGAGCTGACAGTGTCCAGCAGGTCCGTCATCAGTCATTACATAATAAATATATATACCTGTCCGGCTGCAGTACTAGTGATATTATATATATATATATATTGATTTCATCTCATTATCATCCAGTCTATATTAGCAGCAGACACAGTACGGTAGTCCACGGCTGTAGCTACCTCTGTGTCGGCAGTCGCTGGTCCATCCATAATTGTATACCACCTACCCGTGGTTTTTTTTTTTCTCTTTCTTCTTGATACATACTACTATAGTAGCTTACTGTAGCAGTCTGCGGTGCTGCTGAGCTGACAGTGTCCAGCAGGTCCGTCATCAGTCATTACATAATAAATATATATACCTGTCCGGCTGCAGTACTAGTGATATTATATATATATATTAATTTCATCTCATTATCATCCAGTCTATATTAGCAGCAGACACAGTACGGTAGTCCACGGCTGTAGCTACCTCTGTGTTGGCAGTCGCTGGTCCATCCATAAGTATACTAGTATCCATCCATCTCCATTGTTTACCTGAGGTGCCTTTTAGTTGTGCCTATTAAAATATGGAGAACAAAAATGTTGAGGTTCCAAAATTAGGGAAAGATCAAGATCGACTTCCACCTCGTGCTGAAGCTGCTGCCACTAGTCATGGCCGAGACGATGAAATGCCAGCATCGTCGTCTGCCAAGGCCGATGCCCAATGTCATAGTACAGAGCATGTAAAATCCAAAACACCAAATATCAGTAAAAAAAGGACTCCAAAATCTAAAATAAAATTGTCGTCGGAGAAGCGTAAACTTGCCAATATGCCATTTACCACACGGAGTGGCAAGGAATGGCTGAGGCCCTGGCCTATGTTCATGGCTAGTGGTTCAGCTTCACATGAGGATGGAAGCACTCAGCCTCTCGCTAGAAAAATGAAAAGACTCAAGCTGGCAAAAGCACCGCAAAGAACTGTGCGTTCTTCCAAATCCCAAATCCACAAGGAGAGTCCAATTGTGTCGGTTGCGATGCCTGACCTTCCCAACACTGGACGTGAAGAGCATGCACCTTCCACCATTTGCACGCCCCCTGCAAGTGCTGGAAGGAGCACCCGCAGTCCAGTTCCTGATAGTCAGATTGAAGATGTCAGTGTTGAAGTACACCAGGATGAGGAGGATATGGGTGTTGCTGGCGCTGGGGAGGAAATTGACAAGGAGGATTCTGATGGTGAGGTGGTTTGTTTAAGTCAGGCACCCGGGGAGACACCTGTTGTCCGTGGGAGGAATAGGGCCATTGACATGCCTGGTGAAAATACCAAAAAAATCAGCTCTTCGGTGTGGAAGTATTTCACCAGAAATGCGGACAACATTTGTCAAGCCGTGTGTTGCCTTTGTCAAGCTGTAATAAGTAGGGGTAAGGACGTTAACCACCTCGGAACATCCTCCCTTATACGTCACCTGCAGCGCATTCATAATAAGTCAGTGACAAGTTCAAAAACTTTGGGCAACAGCGGAAGCAGTCCACTGACCAGTAAATCCCTTCCTCTTGTAACCAAGCTCACGCAAACCACCCCACCAACTCCCTCAGTGTCAATTTCCTCCTTCCCCAGGAATGCCAATAGTCCTGCAGGCCATGTCACTGGCAATTCTGACGAGTCCTCTCCTGCCTGGGATTCCTCCGATGCATCCTTGCGTGTAACGCCTACTGCTGCTGGCGCTGCTGCTGGTGTTGCTGCTGGGAGTCGATGGTCATCCCAGAGGGGAAGTCGTAAGCCCACTTTTACTACTTCCACCAAACAATTGACTGTCCAACAGTCCTTTGCGAGGAAGATGAAATATCACAGCAGTCATCCTGTTGCAAAGCGGATAACTGAGGCCTTGACAACTATGTTGGTGTTAGACGTGCGTCCGGTATCCGCCGTTAGTTCACAGGGAACTAGACAATTTCTTGAGGTAGTGTGCCCCCGTTACCAAATACCATCTAGGTTCCACTTCTCTAGGCAGGCAATACCGAGAATGTACACGGACGTCAGAAAAAGACTCACCAGTGTCCTAAAAAATGCAGTTGTACCCAATGTCCATTTAACCACGGACATGTGGACAAGTGGAGCAGGGCAGGGTCAGGACTATATGACTGTGACAGCCCACTGGGTAGATGTATGGACTCCCGCCGCAAGAACAGCAGCGGCGGCACCAGTAGCAGCATCTCGCAAACGCCAACTCTTTCCTAGGCAGGCTACGCTTTGTATCACCGGTTTCCAGAATACGCACACAGCTGAAAACCTCTTACGGCAACTGAGGAAGATCATCGCGGAATGGCTTACCCCAATTGGACTCTCCTGTGGATTTGTGGCATCGGACAACGCCAGCAATATTGTGTGTGCATTAAATATGGGCAAATTCCAGCACGTCCCATGTTTTGCACATACCTTGAATTTGGTGGTGCAGAATTTTTTAAAAAATGACAGGGGCGTGCAAGAGATGCTGTCGGTGGCCAGAAGAATTGCGGGACACTTTCGGCGTACAGGCACCACGTACAGAAGACTGGAGCACCACCAAAAACGCCTGAACCTGCCCTGCCATCATCTGAAGCAAGAAGTGGTAACGAGGTGGAATTCAACCCTCTATATGCTTCAGAGGTTGGAGGAGCAGCAAAAGGCCATTCAAGCCTATACAATTGAGCACGATATAGGAGGTGGAATGTACCTGTCTCAAGCGCAGTGGAGAATGATTTCAACGTTGTGCAAGGTTCTGCAACCTTTTGAACTTGCCACACGTGAAGTCAGTTCAGACACTGCCAGCCTGAGTCAGGTCATTCCCCTCATCAGGCTTTTGCAGAAGAAGCTGGAGGCATTGAAGGAGGAGCTAAAAGGGAGCGATTCCGCTAGGCATGTGGGACTTGTGGATGGAGCCCTTAATTCGCTTAACAAGGATTCACGGGTGGTCAATCTGTTGAAATCAGAGCACTACATTTTGGCCACCGTGCTCGATCCTAGATTTAAAACCTACCTTGGATCTCTCTTTCCGGCAGACACAAGTCTGCTGGGGTTCAAAGACCTGCTGGTGACAAAATTGTCAAGTCAAGCGGAACGCGACCTGTCAACATCTCCTCCTTCACATTCTCCCGCAACTGGGGGTGCGAGGAAAAGGCTCAGAATTCCGAGCCCACCCGCTGGCGGTGATGCAGGGCAGTCTGGAGCGACTGCTGATGCTGACATCTGGTCCGGACTGAAGGACCTGACAACGATTACGGACATGTCGTCTACTGTCACTGCATATGATTCTCTCCCCATTGAAAGAATGGTGGAGGATTATATGAGTGACCGCATCCAAGTAGGCACGTCAGACAGTCCGTACTTATACTGGCAGGAAAAAGAGGCAATTTGGAGGCCCTTGCACAAACTGGCTTTATTCTACCTAAGTTGCCCTCCCACAAGTGTGTACTCCGAAAGAGTGTTTAGTGCCGCCGCTCACCTTGTCAGCAATCGGCGTACGAGGTTACTTCCAGAAAATGTGGAGAAGATGATGTTCATTAAAATGAATTATAATCAATTCCTCCGTGGAGACATTGACCAGCAGCAATTGCCTCCACAAAGTACACAGGGAGCTGAGATGGTGGATTCCAGTGGGGACGAATTGATAATCTGTGAGGAGCGGGATGTACACGGTGATATATCGTAGGATGATGATGAGGTGGACATCTTGCCTCTGTAGAGCCAGTTTGTGCAAGGAGAGATTAATTGCTTCTTTTTCGGTGGGGGTCCAAACCAACCCGTCATTTCAGTCACAGTCGTGTGGCAGACCCTGTCACTGAAATGATGGGTTGGTTAAAGTGTGCATGTCCTGTTTATACAACATAAGGGTGGGTGGGAGGGCCCAAGGACAATTCCATCTTGCACCTCTTTTTTCTTTCATTTTTATTTGCGTCATGTGCTGTTTGGGGAGTGTTTTTTGGAAGGGCCATCCTGCGTGACACTGCAGTGCCACTCCTAGATGGGCCAGGTGTTTGTGTCGGCCACTAGGGTCGCTTATCTTACTCACACAGCTACCTCATTGCGCCTCTTTTTTTCTTCTTTGCGTCATGTGCTGTTTGGGGAGTGTTTTTTGGAAGGGCCATCCTGCGTGACACTGCAGTGCCACTCCTAGATGGGCCAGGTGTTTGTGTCGGCCACTAGGGTCGCTTATCTTACTCACACAGCTACCTCATTGCGCCTATTTTTTTCTTCTTTGCGTCATGTGCTGTTTGGGGAGTGTTTTTTGGAAGGGCCATCCTGCGTGACACTGCAGTGCCACTCCTAGATGGGCCAGGTGTTTGTGTCGGCCACTAGGGTCGCTTAGCTTACTCACACAGCTACCTCATTGCGCCTCTTTTTTTCTTCTTTGCGTCATGTGCTGTTTGGGGAGTGTTTTTTGGAAGGGCCATCCTGCGTGACACTGCAGTGCCACTCCTAGATGGGCCAGGTGTTTGTGTCGGCCACTAGGGTCGCTTAGCTTACTCACACAGCTACCTCATTGCGCCTCTTTTTTTCTTTTTTGCGTCATGTGCTGTTTGGGGAGTGTTTTTTGGAAGGGCCATCCTGCGTGACACTGCAGTGCCACTCCTAGATGGGCCAGGTGTTTGTGTCGGCCACTAGGGTCGCTTAGCTTACTCACACAGCTACCTCATTGCGCCTCTTTTTTTCTTCTTTGCGTCATGTGCTGTTTGGGGAGTGTTTTTTGGAAGGGCCATCCTGCGTGACACTGCAGTGCCACTCCTAGATGGGCCAGGTGTTTGTGTCGGCCACTAGGGTCGCTTATCTTACTCACACAGCTACCTCATTGCGCCTCTTTTTTTCTTCTTTGCGTCATCTGCTGTTTGGGGAGTGTTTTTTGGAAGGGCCATCCTGCGTGACACTGCAGTGCCACTCCTAGATGGGCCAGGTGTTTGTGTCGGCCACTAGGGTCGCTTATCTTACTCACGCAGCTACCTCATTGCGCCTCTTTTTTTCTTCTTTGCGTCATGTGCTGTTTGGGGAGTGTTTTTTGGAAGGGCCATCCTGCGTGACACTGCAGTGCCACTCCTAGATGGGCCAGGTGTTTGTGTCGGCCACTAGGGTCGCTTAGCTTACTCACACAGCTACCTCATTGCACCTCTTTTTTTCTTCTTTGCGTCATGTGCTGTTTGGGGAGTGTTTTTTGGAAGGGCCATCCTGCGTGACACTGCAGTGCCACTCCTAGATGGGCCAGGTGTTTGTGTCGGCCACTAGGGTCGCTTAGCTTACTCACACAGCTACCTCATTGCGCCTCTTTTTTTCTTCTTTGCGTCATGTGCTGTTTGGGGAGTGTTTTTTGGAAGGGCCATCCTGCGTGACACTGCAGTGCCACTCCTAGATGGGCCAGGTGTTTGTGTCGGCCACTAGGGTCGCTTAACTTAGTCATCCAGCGACCTCGGTGCAAATTTTAGGACTAAAAATAATATTGTGAGGTGTGAGGTATTCAGAATAGACTGAAAATGAGTGGAAATTATGGTTTTTGAGGTTAATAATACTTTGGGATCAAAATGACCCCCAAATTCTATGATTTAAGCTGTTTTTTAGGGTTTTTTGAAAAAAACACCCGAATCCAAAACACACCCGAATCCGACAAAAAAGATTCGGTGAGGTTTTGCCAAAACGCGGTCGAACCCAAAACACGGCTGCGGAACCGAACCCAAAACCAAAACACAAAACCCGAAAAATTTCAAGTGCACATCTCTATGTACTACGTGGTATTGTCGTCAATTATTAGACAATAGACCCCCAATTTCCCTCCCATGAGATTCCAACACCTCTTCCCTCTCTACTCCTTCTCTTACCTCTCTATATATCCTCCTTGACTCCTCTTTAAACTCCGTCTGCTGCACTCTCTCCTGCTTTGATGATTTCTCCATGGATGGGTTGGCGGACCTCTGGCCTTGGCAGGTATTGTTCCTTTTAATTTTTTATCTATGTTATGCACTCCCCTTATGGGTGAACACCTTTAAATGTTTACTGTTTGATATTTGATTCTTTACTATTGAATCAGACTAACCACCAATCAACTCTAGTTCTGCCCTATACTGACCTGGTTATATCTGATGTTGGAAAATGGAAAATTTGAGGTATTATTTAAGACTGAGCCTATTATATATTTCTTGCCTACTTGAATGTGTGTCATCTTCTTCCATGCAGTGGCGTAACTACTGCCCCCGCAGCCCTCGCGGTGGCTTGGGGGCGAGGGGCTGCGGGGGCGCCGCCACTGATTTAGAGCAGATTGACATGCGGACGAGCGTCCGCATGTCAATCTGCTGTCTCCTCTCCCTCCCTGCTGTAACGGGACACGGAGGGCACAGCGCGCCGCGCGCGCCTCTCCAGTGTCCATCCTGCGTCTCCGTCCGTCTGGTCTAATAATGGAAGTGCTGTTCGTGAGCTCTGATTAGCTCACGAACCGGCACTTCCTTTATTAGACCAGAGAGACGGAGATGCAGGAGGGACATGAGAGAGGCGCGCGCTGTGCCCTCCTTGTCCCTCCTTCACAGCAGCGAGGGGGGGGGGACACTGAGGGGGCATGTATGGCACAGGGGACACTGAGGGGGCATATATGGCACTGAGGGGGCATGTATGGCACTGAGGGGGCATGTATGGCACAGGGGGCATATATGGCACTGAGGAGGCATGTATGGCACAGGGGGCACTGAGGGGGCATATATGGCACTGAGGGGGCATGTATGGCACAGGGGGCACTGAGGGGGCATATATGGCACTGAGGGGGCATGTATGGCACAGGGGACACTGAGGGGGCATATATGGCACTGAGGGGGCATGTATGGCACAGGGGGCATATATGGCACTGAGGGGGCATGTATGGCACAGGGGGCATATATGGCACTGAGGGGGCATGTATGGCACAGGGGGCACTGAGGGGGCATATATGGCACTGAGGGGGCATGTATGGCACAGGGGGCACTGAGGGGGCATATATGGCACTGAGGGGGCATGTATGGCACAGGGGGCACTGAGGGGGCATATATGGCACTGGGGGGCACTGAGGGGGTATATATGGCACTGGGGGGAAGTGTGGGGGCATATATGGCACTGGGGGGTACTGAGGGGGATATATGGCACTGCATGTGTACCTGGCACATGGGGGGGGCTATATTTGGCACTGGGGGCACGTGAGCACCTGGCACTGTGGGGGAATATCTGGCACTGGGGGCATATGTGGCACTGGGGGAGGGGGGGGGCTATATTTGGCACTGGGGGCATGTGAGTACCTGGCACCGTGGGGGAATATGTGGCACTGGGGACATATGTGGCAGTGGGAGCACAGCCCTAGCAACAAGCACTACCCCCTAGCAAGTAACGAGCATGACACCCAGTGCATGAAACTCCTGGCAACGAGCATGACACCCAGTGCATGAAACACCTGGCAACGAGCATGACACCCTGAGCATGAAAACCCCTGGCACCGTGCATGGAACCAAGAGCATGAAACCCCTGGCAACGAGCAGGTAATTTAAAAGTAATTAGAAGCCTTACTGTAGGACTTAATGTGTAATGGGCATTACGGTGTGTGGCATAATGTATACCGGACATTGCGGTGTGTGTCATAATGTGTCACAGGCATTACGGTGTGTGGCATACTATATCACGTGCATTGTGGTATGTGGTATAATGTCTCAGGGGCATTGCAGTGTGGCATAATGTATAACGGGCATTGCGGTATGTGTCACAGGTATTATGGTGTATGGTATACTATATCACGGGCATTGTGATATGTGGTATAATGTCTCAGGGTCATTGCAGTGTGTGGCATAATGTATCACGGACATTGCGGTATGTGTCATAATGTGTCGGGCATTACTGTGTTGTATACTATATCACGGGCATTGTGGTATGTGGTATAATGTCTCAGGGTCATTGCAGTGTGTGTCATAATGTGTCACAGGCATTGTATGTGCTATAATCTATCAGGGGCATTGCAGTGTGTAGCATAATGTATAACGGGCATTGCGATTCCTGTAGTCATGTGTCACAGGCATTACGGTGCATGGCATAATGTGTCACAGACATTGTATGTGCTATAATCTATCAGGGGCATTGCAGTGTGTAGCATAATGTATAACGGGCATTGCGATTCCTGTCGTCATGTGTCACAGGCATTACGGTGTGTGGCATAATGTGTCACAGGCATTACGGTGTGTGGCATAATGTGTCACAGGCATTACGGTGTGTGGCATAATGTGTCGGGGGCATTATGGTGTGTGCATATTGTGTCATGTGCATTATTGTGCGTGGAATAATGTCTAAGGGCCATTGCAGTATGTGCCATAATGTATACTGGGCATTACTATAAGGAGGAAAAATGACAAATAATGTAAGGGGCATGAATCAGGATTATTTTTCTTTCCAGTGGTGGCTAACGTCTGGGCATGCAGGTTGCAAAACTGGGGGTATAAGGAAGTCTTTTCCTGCAATACCATGCCCCTTTATGCAAAGCCACGCCCATTCCAACAAAGCCACACACCCTTTTTAGCGGCGCGCACCTTCGGCGCGCGCATGTTTGTCCCTTTCATAGTGCCAATTATGGGGGATGGGGGGGGGGGGGGCGCCGAAGAATTTTTTGGCTTGGGGGAGAAAAACTTCTAGTTACGCCGTTGCTTCCATGTATGGCTATGTCTTATTTCATTCTATATTATCCATCGATGTTTGTTTCGCACCTCAATAAAATATATATTGACAAAAAAAGGCCCCAAACAGCACATCATGCAAAGATGAAAATGAGGTGCAATGAGGTAGCTGTATGACTAAGCTAAGCGACACAAACAATTGTAACATCTAGGAGTGGCATTGCAGTGTCAGACAGGATGGCACTTAAAAAAAATAGTACCCAAACAGCACATCATGCCAAGAAGTAAAAGATGGCAATGAGGTAGCTGTATGACTAAGCTAAGTGACACAAGTGTGCGGCACACCTGGCCCATCTAGGGTTGACACTGCAGTCCCACTGCACTAATGGGGGATACCTGACACATGTCTAACACCAACATAGCTGTTATGGCCTCAGTAATCCGCTTTGCAACAGGAGATATATATATATATGTATATATATATATCCGGCAGGATCACTGGACTTGTACGCCAGTACCACTGTAATTATACGGCAGGATCACTGGACTTATATACCAGTACCACTGGAATTATAAGGCAGGATCACTGGATTTATACGCCAGTACCACTGGAATTATATGGCAGGATCACTGGATTTATACTGCAGTACCACTGGACATATACAGCAGTACCGCTGGACACATACGGCAGTATCAATGGACATATACGGCAGGATCACTGGACTTATTTGGCAGTACCGCTGGACATATACGTCAGTATCAATGTACATATACGGCAGGATCACTAGACATATACGGCAGTACCACTGGACATATATGGCAGCACAGGTACACCACCACTGGACTGACGCAGGACAACACAGCACCACTGCAATGGACTGGACTTATACCGCAGCACTGGACATATGGCAGCAGAGGACCCCACCACTGTGACTGGACTGATGCAGCACAACACACCACCACTGGACTGATGCAGGACAACACAGCACCACTGGACTGGACTTATACAGCAGCACTGGACATATGGCAGCAAAGGACACCACCACTGTGATTGGACAGATGCAGCACAACACACCACCACTGGACTGATGCAGCACAACACACCACCACTGGACTGATGCAGGACAACACAGCACCACTGGACTGGACTTATACAGCAGCACTGGACATATGGCAGCAAAGGACACCTCCACTGTGATTGGACAGATGCAGCACAAGACAAGGACACGGACTGAGGACACTGAGAGTGCGTAGACATGTCCTCTCTCTACACTCTCCAATGCCAAAGTGAAAATGGCGGCGACGCGCGGCTCCTTATATGGAATCCAAACCCCGCAAGAATCCGACAGCGGGATGATGACGTTTTGCCTTCGTTCTGGTTTCCGAGTCAGGCGGGAAAACCCGACCCTGACTCGGATCCGGGCTCGGATGGTGAAGTCCGGTAAGGTTCGGTTCTCTGAGAACCAAACCCACTCATCTCTAAAATATATAGTAATTACTGCTAGTCCATGCATGATAACGTACCAGATTAGTAACAGCAATGCACTGTAGAAAATACACCATAGTCCTGTGCAGTATAATGTAACATATGTACAGTATAATTCCAGTGCACAATCTGGAACCTGATCCCTAGAAGAAGGAGTGGGCACCCATGCAGTGGGGCCAACCGGGGGTTTATCCTGTGGCCCACTCCGGCCCTGGCTACAGAGATACTGAACCCTACTGTGCTGTTAAACTCTGACTCTCCTGCAAGTTTAGATATTATTCAGCGAGTGCATTCCTTCACTTCTTGCCATTGCACCAGCTCTCAGAAGCACAGTCTCTATCCACTGGTATCCAGTGACTGTTTGTTCCTGTCTAAGAAGAGTTATATCCAGTCAGTATAATATTGCACCTTGCCCTGATTTAGTCCTGATTCCTAAGCAAGTAAGTTAAAGGAGGGTACACACGGGGAGATGTGTGCTGAGCGATCTATCACAGAACGCTCAGCACACACCTCTCTCCCAGCTCAGAGCACAGCGCAATGTGTGCTGAGTGAGGGGGGTGATCGGGGGATGCTCACTTCACCCAGTGTTGAAGTGAGCGATCTAGTCAGATTGCTTAGAATTTAAGTAAAAATCGATACGTGTAACTCCGTGTTATTAATACTAAAGTGTGCCTGTGTGCAGCACACAACCTGCTGCACTTCCGGTTTCCGTCCAGTCAAGTATCAAGTCGGTTCCAGTCCAAGTCTAGTATCAAGTCCGTTCCACCTTGTCTAGTATCTCCAGTTCAGTTCCAGTCCGGTCTAGAAAAAAGTTGGATCAAGTCAAGTCCAGTCTCCTACTCCAGTTCCAGTCAGTCAGTGGTCGCGACCAGGTGTCCAGCCTATACCACCAAAATATTTTAGCAGTTGTCCAGGGGTGCCTGATTCTGTGTTCACTGACTATCTTTGTCAGGTCTGGAGAGGGCGGATCCTGACAGAAAGTAACTCAGACCTCAGACTCAGAGAAAGCCTTAATGGTACTGCGAGAATATCATATCATGCAAAAATAAAATAAAAAATACCAGTGCAGTCTCTGTCAATCTGTACTACACTGACCTTTCCTTTTCCTGTGTAGCTCAGTTCACAATACATTAAGCCAATAAAACAAATTGTCTTTCTGTTTTGCCCATTTTTTTTTTTTTTAACTACTGTATAACCATACTGAAGCAATGACATGGAAATTATGTTTTGAGCTTTATTTTTCAGACTTGTATAACTACTGTATATTATACTTGGCACAGAGAAAAAATAATTACATAAAGCATTGCTTTGCTTAATAAACAGTTTCTGCTACTGCTGATTTGATTTGGTAAACGATATGTTTTCTAACAAACTTGGAAAGATAAATCATTAGATTTCCGTACCAGGCAACTACACAATGTGGGTTATTCAGACATCGAAAGCTCTGCGTTGGGATGCGCAAAGTACTGATTATCTGTACTTTGCGTCATAGAATGCAGCTCAGATCACTAATACAGCAGGAGGCATGTGCATGTAATAGACGCCTCCCGCTGTATTATTCCAAGGAAGCAGCAGCGATAGCAACTCCAACCATGGGCCAGATGTAATAGTTGCCGAGATTGCCAGAGGTGTGGGATGCCTGCCGAACTGAGACTTTTTTTTAAGGGGGCGGTCATTTACAATGCATAATTTTGCCTTGTAAATGATTGCCCTTTAAAAAAAAATTCTGAGTTTGGCCGGCATCCCACACCTCCAGCAAACTAAGCCACTATAACATCTGGCCCCATATCTGAATTAGGCCCTATATCACAACTTGCCTGCAAATGTAATGTAATTAAAGGCTCCCATAAAGCCATGCTTTAATCTCTGTAACCCACTGTTATCCACACATTTGTCTTTTAAGGCTTTGTTTAGGTGCCCTGTGTGCACCATTACTATAGTCACAGCAGTGTGTTAAAAATGTATTTAAAAAAAATGTGTGTTGTTCAGGTTCAGGCATTGTGTTGTAAAATAAAAACATTAATTAGCTGCCAGTGTGCCTATAAGTGCAGTGAGTCGCAGCAGTGTGTACAAAAAAAAAATCTTGTGTATGTTCTGGGCCAGGCAGTGGCACTGTGTACAATAATGCTCAGTAGGTGCCATGCTACCACATTAATAATATAAGTGCTGTATGAGTCACAGTGTGAAGTTGTTGTCATTTGCTTAAAAATAGAAAAAAAATATTTCTAAAACTTGTGTGTGTGTTCATGGCCAGGCAGTTGCACTGTGTTACAATAAGACTCAGTAGGTGCCTTGCCACTGCGTTCATAATATAAGTGCTGGGTGAGTCACAGTGTGAAGTCGTCATTTTTTTTTTTATTACAAAATTTGTTTTGTTCTAAAACTTATGTGTGTTCAGGGCCAGACAATGGCACTGTGTCACAATAATTCTCAATAGTTGCAGTGCCACTGTGTTAATAATATATGCACTGTGAGTCAATATGGATCATGATCAGTCGATAGAAGAGCAGGAGCAGCAACCAAGTACTAGCGCTGTGGCTGCTCCCAGTCATGATTATGATACTAGTACTTCAACATCTGCTAAAGCCAGTACTCAAGAGCATAGATGGTTTAAGAAAGAGCACTTGAATCCAAAACTATATTTCACATGTTAAAGAAAAAAAATCACCTCTAATACAAGGAAAGTTTACTGCCAAAATATATATATTGCTAGCATGCCACAGACCACACACAGTGCCAAGGAAATGCTCAGGCCTTGGTTTTTGTTTGCAATTGGTAGTTCTAGAACTGCTATCAGTCAGGAATGTTCTTCTGTAACCTCAAATGATGATGCAACACCTTCTCACTCAAGAACAAACTGAAAAACAAACTGTTCAGAAACGTCACAATTTCCTGAGGCGAGTATAAAGGTGTCCATGTTAGCTATGTGCGAGTCTGATATTTCTGATACAGGTACTGTACTCATAGACAAACATCCTTCCACCATTTCTGCACTCTCTGCAAATGTGAGGATGAGCAGCACAAGTTTAGATAGTGACATAGAAATTGAGGATACCCCTTGGAAGTGCAATAGGATGAGTGTGATATTTGTTTAGCTGACACTGTTAATAAAGATGTTGATGATGTTTGTGTAAATCAGGCATCAGTGACAGCACTTCTTGCCTGTGATAAGAAGGCATTTGTCATTCCTGGGCATAAGACCAAAAAATCAACCTCATGTGTAGAATTATTTTTAACCAATTGCTGACAATTGTCAAGCTATCGCTAGTGTTTTTAAAGCCAAAGTAAATAGAGATTGGGACATTAACCATCTAGGAACCTCATCCATGTTACATTATTTGCAGTGAATTCATGCAAAGTTTTCGACAAAATCTTAAAAATCTACTAAAATAACACCATGCAGTCCAGCATCAGCTAGCTTCCATCTTTCAGTTAGTTCCCAGGACATGCACTCTTTACTGCCAACACCTTCATCATCAATATCCTTAATTATGATTGGAAGTAGTCCTCTTGCATCCAATTTGCTAAGAGTAACTGACTCCTCTCCTATTTAGGGGTATATTCAAATGCAGTCGAATTCCGGCGTGAATTCGTCAGTTTTTGGATTCGACACTATTCGACAGCCGAAACCCTCCACCCGGGACCCTGAATTCGACATATTCAATTAAGAACAGATTCGACATGCCCTCTGTCAAAAAACGGACCAATCGTCGAATAGTGGGCAGCCTGGATTCGACTTCCTGCCGTTTGGAATCCTATATAGGGCTTGTTTGCTGCGTGCTCAGCAGCCATTTTTGTGAACCTGCAGAGTGGAGTGAGGAGGAGCAGAGTGATCAATTTGGTTGTTTTTGCTGTGGTATCGTTTGTACACCCAGCAGACTTTAATCCAGGATGGACAGAAGACCTGTCACCGCGGGGGAGAGTAGTTTTTGGAGCGAATTCTACATTTGTAGGTAAGTACCACATGTGTGTCTGGCGTTACATGTAGGTGTTTGAGTAGTGTATGGATGTTGTTTTGTGTGCTTGTCTACTGTTTTGGATGAGGTATGAGTGCAGTATGTAATGTTTGGGTGGTGGGGGGTGCCATGAGGTGTACATGTGGTGCTTCTTTGGGGTGTTTGGGGTATGTATATGTGTACAGGTGTGTGTATTTAGGTCCTGTTTGTATTGCTGCAGGTCCTGCTTGTATAGCTGCATGTATTTTTTTGAGTTTTGTGTTTGGGGGTAGTTTTTCACTTTTTTTTGTTGCTGAAAATGTGTTTTTGGTCATGCTTTAAAACTGGTGTACTACCAGCATGACATGTTGGGGTGCAGGGATGCATTTACTGGCTTTTTGGGTTGTTTGAGTGAGGTTTTAAAAATATTTTTTGTCCATGAGGTGTACATGTGGTTCCATGTGGTGTACCTTGGTGCTGGTTTGGGGTATGTGTGTGTGTGTGTGTGTGTGTGTGTGTGTGTGTGTGTGTGTGTGTGTGTGTGTGTGTGTGTGTGTGTGTGTGTGTGTGTGTGTGTGTGTATAGGCCTGTTTGTATTGCTGCAGGTCCTGCTTGTATTGCTGCATGTATTTTTTTGAGTTTTGTGTTTGGGGTTAGTTTTTAGGTTTTTTTTATATTTGCTGGTTTGCTCAGTTTGGGCGTGGTTTTTCATGGTTTTTTTATGTGCTAATGTGTGTTTGGTCATGTTTGAGCACTGGGGTCCCAGCAGCATGACATGTTGGTGTGCTTGTAATTATGTAATGTGGGGTACATATTTTTAGGGTACATATGTAAAAATGCTTTTTCTTTTTTCACCAGGGATGAAAAGAAAAGGCCAAGACAAGTAATTCCTTTTAACACCTACAGCCACAATAGTATCCAAGTTGGCACACCCATGGGGTAGTTTGCGCACTGCCAGGCACACCTACAGGTATCTTTGTGCACTGCCAGGGACACTGACACACTCCCAGGGACATACAGATCATTGTGATAGTATTAATTGCATGTTTTTTTTCCCTAAAAGGCAAGAAGCCAGCCAGAGGATCAGTCGGAGGAGGAAGCCTCTGGTGAAGACACAGGATGGAAGATTCCGCGTGGACCCAGATACACCGAGGCGGAAAACTGTGCCCTAGTGGGTGGCGTTGACAGGTCCTACAACGTCCTGTATGGACCAAGGGCACAGACAACAGCAGCAAAGACAAAGAGAAACATCTGGGATGCCATCGCGAGATAAGTCACTGCAGTATCTGGAAACCGCCGGAGCACCAGAAACTGCATGAATCGGTACAGTGATTGCCGTAGACAGACCAAGAAAAAGATGGGGATCCAGCGCCGACATGAGACAGGAACCGGAGGTGGTCTGCCTCAATTTCAAGTGGCTGCCCTGGGAGGAAGTTATAAAAAGGCACATGAACCCTGTCATGGTCCAAGGAGTTTGGGGAGGTGTGGACTCCACCCGTCCTGCTGGCTTTCCCGAGGAGGAAGAACCGCCCAGAAGATGGAAGACAGTGGGAGCACAGCAGTCCAAAAGGAGGCGTGATGGTAAGAATACATTCAGATGAGCTGTACTAAACTTTTTTGTTTTTATTTTGTAATGTGTTTGTTCTTTCCCCTAGACATGCCTGCCCAGAGGACATCACCTGCACGCAGGACGTCACCAGCGAGCAGACCATCACCTGCACGCTGGCGATGTCCGGCGCGCAGGTGATGGTCTGCACGTTGGTGACCAGCACCTGCGCGGCAGGCATCAGCAGCGCGCAGACCATCACCTGCGCAGCAAGCATCGTCAGCGCGCAGACCATCACCTGCGCACCAGACATCATCAGCGCGCAGAACGTCACCTGCGCGCCAGACATCATCAGTGCCCACACCACCACCTGGGCGCCAAACTACATCACCTGCACGCAGGGCATCCCCAGCTCGTGATCTATCCTCCAAGAGCTCAGAGACTGTGACACAAGAGCCTCAAGAAGACATTACCCTTGTGGACCCATCACCTGAACTGTTTGAGTCGACAGGGTTAACCGACAAAACATTTCTAGGGTTTGATGACAGCCGTGCAGATGCATCCAGCCATACCCAAGAAAAGTCTCCAGAATTGAGGACCAGTGATGCTCCTGGAGCAGCGGCACCACAGGATGGAGAATGTTCATATATACATTTTTTTGGGTGGGGGGGTCACCATTTTTGTATAGTTTAGTAACTTTATTTTTGTGTTTTTTCTTTTGCAAACAGAGGTGCCACGGACCAGCAGCGGATTCCCATCAAGGATTGGTCCCTACTTCAGGCCATATCTCTTACAGGAAGAGTTGGACGACGAGGTGGAATTGCAGCAGCCTGCTGTTTCTACATCCCTGTGTGAGTAATTATATAACAAATTGTCAACCTTCAAACATATGTATGAATGTGTATTCTAATTTCTAATGTTCTTTTCAGCTGCACAAATGCAATTGGTGGCAGACATTCAGCAAGGGCAGGATCCCTCAAATATTCAGAGGGTAAACACCCTGGCAGCAGAGACGAATGCCCGCCAGGATAATTTTACGTATGTCGTTGATACCAGACTGGAGGCCATTGAGAAGACAATGGAGAAGATGGCAACCAGTATGGTTGAAATGCAGAAGGCTCTTGCCGACAGCACGGCAGAAACACGAAAGACCAGGCAGGAAGATCACAGGCAAACTATGGACATCCTTCACGTTCTGGTCACATCCATCAACCGGCTGGTGGATAACACAGCATGCCAGGCACACAGCGTTCAGAACATGTCGGAGAGCCAACGACAATTGGCAGCCAGCCACCAGATCATCGCAACAATGCTACAGATGATCTACGATAAGCTCCCAGAGCCAGCTCAACACGCTGGTCAACCATCACATCCGCCACCACAAGCCACACTGACGCCTCCTGCCCTTGCTCCACCACAATCATGGTATGGACAGTCACAGCTGTACCAAGGATATACAGGGATGTACCCCACTTACCAAATGCCTCCACCACCAACACCGGCCTCAACATCTACACCAGCACGGCCAACAAAGCCAAGACAACGCACTCCACAGCCGTCAAGGACACCGTCGCCACTTCAGGAGGAAGAGGATCCGGACAGCCCCCACACACCATAGCGCGATCGTATTATTTCATTATTTCCAATGTTTTTCATGTTTCCCTTTCTCTCCCTCCCATTCATTTTTTTTCTATTGTTTAAATTTGTGTTCTCCTCCCCCACCCCAAACCAGGTACTACCAAGGAGCTATGTCTAGACTAGTGATGTGCACCAGAAATTTTTCGGGTTTTGTGTTTTGGTTTTGGATTCGGTTCCGCGACCGTGTTTTGGATTCGAACGCATTTTGGCAAAACCTCCCTGAAAATTTTTTGTTGGATTCGGGTGTGTTTTGGATTCAGGTGTTTTTTTACAAAAAAACACCAAAAACCGCTTAAATCATAGAATTTGGGGGTCATTTTGATCCTATAGTATTATTAACCTCAATAACCATAATTTACACTCATTTCCAGTCTATTCTGAACACCTCACACCTCACAATATTATTTTTAGTTCTAAAATTTGCACCGAGGTCGCTAAGCTAAGCTAAGCGACCCAAGTGGCCGACACAAACACCTGGCCCATCTAGGAGTGGCACTGCAGTGTCAGACAGGATGGCAGATTAAAAAAATTGTCCCCAAACAGCACACGATGCAAAGAAAAAAAGAGGCGCAATGAGGTAGCTGTGTGACTAAGCTAAGCGATCCAAGTGGCCGACACAAACACCTGGCCCATCTAGGAGTGGCCCTGCAGTGTCAGACAGGATGGCACTTAAAAAAAATAGTCCCCAAACAGCACATGATGCAAAGAAAAAAAGAGGCGCAATGAGGTAGCTGTGTGACTAAGCTAAGCGACCCAAGTGGCCGACACAAACACCTGGCCCATCTAGGAGTGGCACTGCAGTGTCAGACAGGATGGCACTTCAAAAAAATAGTCCCCAAACAGCACATGATGCAAAGAAAAAAAGAGGTGCAATGAGGTAGCTGTGTGACTAAGCTAAGCGGCCCAAGTGGCCGACACAAACACCTGGCCCATCTAGGAGTGGCACTGCAGTGTCAGACAGGATGGCCCTTCAAAAAATAGTCCCCAAACAGCACATGATGCAAAGAAAAATGAAAGAAAAAAAGAGGTGCAAGATGGAATTGTCCTTGGGCCCTCCCACCCACCCTTATGTTGTATAGACAGGACATGCACACTTTAACAAACCCATCATTTCAGTGACAGGGTCTGCCACACAACTGTGACTGAAATGACTGGTTGGTTTGGGCCCCCACCAAAAAAGAAGCAATCAATCTCTCCTTGCACAAACTGGCTCTACAGAGGCAAGATGTCCACCTCCTCCTCATCGTCCGATTCCTCACCCCTTTCACTGTGTACATCCCCCTCCTCACAGATTATTAATTTGTCCCCACAGGAATCCACCATCTTAGGTCCCTGTGTACTTTCTGGAGGCAATTGCTGGTGAATGTCTCCACGGAGGAATTGATTATAATTCATTTTGATGAACATCATCTTCTCCACATTTTCTGGAAGTAACCTCGCACGCCGATTGCTGACAAGGTGAGCGGCTGCACTAAACACTCTTTTCGGAGTACACACTGGAGGGGGGGCAACTTAGGTAAAATAAAGCCAGTTTGTGCAAGGGCCTCCAAATTGCCTCTTTTTCCTGCCAGTATACGTACGGACTGTCTGACGTGCCTACTTGGATGCGGTCACTCATATAATCCTCCACCATTCTTTCAATGGTGACAGAATCATATTCAGTGACAGTAGACGACATGTCAGTAATCGTTGGCAGGTTCTTCAGTCCGGACCAGATGTCAGCACTCGCTCCAGACTGCCCTGCATCACCGCCAGCGGGTGGGCTCGGAATTCTTAGCCTTTTCCTCGCAGCCCCAGTTGCGGGAGAATGTGAAGGAGGAGCTGTTGACGGGTCACATTCCGCTTGACTTGACAATTTTCTCACCAGCAGGTCTTTGAAACTCTGCAGACTTGTGTCTGCCGGAAAGAGAGATACAACGTAGGTTTTAAATCTAGGATCGAGCACGGTGGCCAAAATGTAGTGCTCTGATTTCAACAGATTGACCACCCGTGAATCCTGGTTAAGCGAATTAAGTGCTCCATCCACAAGTCCCACATGCCTAGCGGAATCGCTCTGTTTTAGCTCCTCCTTCAATCTCTCCAGCTTCTTTTGCAAAAGCCTGATGAGGGGAATGACCTGACTCAGGCTTACAGTGTCTGAACTGACTTCACGTGTGGCAAGTTCAAAGGGTTGCAGAACCTTGCACAACGTTGAAATCATTCTCCACTGCGCTTGAGTCAGGTGCATTCCCCCTCCTTTGCCTATATCATAGGCAGATGTATAGGCTTGAATGGCCTTTTGCTGCTCCTCCATCCTCTGAAGCATATAGAGGGTTGAATTCCACCTTGTTACCACCTCTTGCTTCAGATGATGGCAAGGCAGGTTCAGGAGTGTTTGCTGGTGCTCCAGTCTTCGGCAGGCGGTGGCTGAATGCCGAAAGTGGCCCGCAATTCTTCGGGCCACTGACAGCATCTCTTGCACGCCCCTGTCGTTTTTTAAATAATTCTGCACCACCAAATTCAGTGTATGTGCAAAACATGGGACGTGCTGGAATTTGTCCAGATGTAATGCACGCACAATATTGGTGGCGTTGTCCGATGTCACAAATCCCCAGGAGAGTCCAATTGGGGTAAGCCATTCTGCGATGATGTTCCTCAGTTTCCGTAAGAGGTTGTCAGCTGTGTGCCTTTTATGGAAAGCGGTGATACAAAGCGTAGCCTGCCTAGGAACGAGTTGGCGTTTGCGAGATGCTGCTACTGGTGCAGCCGCTGCTGTTCTTGCTGCGGGAGGCAATACATCTACCCAGTGGGCTGTCACAGTCATATAGTCCTGAGTCTGCCCTGGTTCACTTGTCCACATGTCCGTGGTTAAGTGGACATTGGGTACAACTGCATTTTTTAGGACACTGGTGACTCTTTTTCTGAGGTCTGTGTACATTTTCGGTATCGCTTGCCTAGAGAAATGGAACCTAGATGGTATTTGGTACCGGGGACACAGTACCTCAATCAATTCTCTAGTTCCCTGTGAATTAACGGTGGATTCCGGAAACACGTTTCTCACCACCCAGGCTGCCAAGGCCTGAGTTATCTGCTTTGCAGCAGGATGACTGCTGTGATATTTCATCTTCCTCGCAAAGGACTGTTGGACAGTCAATTGCTTACTGGAAGTAGTACAAGTGGTCTTCCGACTTCCCCTCTGGGATGACGATCGACTCCCAGCAGCAACAACAGCAGTGCCAGCAGCAGTAGGCGTTACACTCAAGGATGCATCGGAGGAATCCCAGGCAGGAGAGGACTCGTCAGACTTGACAGTGACATGGCCTGCAGGACTATTGGCTTTCCAGTCTAAGGAGGAAATTGACACTGAGGGAGTTGGTGGTGTGGTTTGCAGGAGCTTGGTTACAAGAGGAAGGGATTTAGTGGTCAGTGGACTGCTTCCGCTGTCACCCAAAGTTTTTGAACTTGTCAATTACTTCTGATGAATGCAGGGCCGTCTTAACAGCAGTGTGGGCCCCTGGGCACAGCAATGCACTGGGGTCCCTACCCATCCTCCAGGGGGGGGGGGGTGCTATCAGCGGCAGCTTTGATGTCCCGCGGGCGGTATGGGGTGTTCTATCTTCTGCTCAGCATATAAGACCTGGAGCAGTAATTTCTGCTAATTACTGCTTTACTGCACAGATGGGGAGGGACGGAGAACACTAAACTGTAGAAGGTGGCATTGGGATGAATGAAGGGGCCTCGGTACATGACTTTCAGGGTGGTATGGGGTGTTTAATATGTAAGGGAGGGGTCGATAGTGGAGTGGGCTTAATATTCATAATTTTCTGGTGAGAGAGCAGCTTGCTTGACTGCAGATATCTCAAGTTCCTGGAAAAAGAATTCTTAGCTCTGAATTGGATAAAATATTAGAGTGCCTCACCTGTCAGGAGGTTCTGGGGACTTGGGGATCAGAGTTCAGGAGTCAGAGCAATCCACAAATGAATATATAAAACTGCATATTAGGCGTGTGGAGCTTGAGCAGGGACCAGCTGCTTGAAGGCTGATATCTCTGGTTCTGGGCATAGTAGAGAAAATCTGCCAGTGTCCACCAAAAGTGGAGAGGTTCAACTTTTGAACTGTACCATCAGAAAAACTCTAAGTCATACAGAACCTGAGATATCTGGCTGGGAAGAGCAATTAACAGGCTTGGATGGGGACCACTGCTTTGAAGTTCGATATCTCTGGTTCCCTATGGCCGATTTTAAAAAATCTGGTACCTCTGGAAATAGGGGACCCTCAGCTATCAGCCTAGGGCCCTTATACTCCTGGGGCGCTTGGGCAAGAGCCCATTGAGCCCATACGAAAAGACGGCCCTGGATGAATGCGCTCCAGGTGACTTATAAGGGAGGATGTTCCTAGGTGGTTAACGTCCTTACCCCTACTTATTACAGCTTGACAAAGGCAACACACAGCTTGACACTAGTTGTCCGCATTTCTGTTGAAATAATTCCACACCGAAGAGTGTTTTGTTCACACGTTTGTAAATACAGTCATCAGGACACAGAGACATGTGAGTTCACTGCTGTGCTGTTTATTCCCTCCAACTCCAGGCACACTGCACACTAGACCACCCACTTCCCAGCATCCCCCTGGTCCCAGGGACCATCACTAAAGATTCAGGCTTACACCTATTAGTAAGGGAGTGTCTACAAATATTAATACACTTACATCACATCCTCTTTTCTTTAAAGATAAGCCCTGTACGCTTCAATGCAATAATTAACAACGTCATATTAAGAACATCATCTAACACGTTTCAATGAGTCTCTCAGGTCTGCGCATTTCCCTTTTGGGTCTTTCACACACAGTCTGTGTTTAATCGACCATGTTGGACCTCTCTAGAATCGTGGTTGGTTCACCATTATCAGGATCATCATACATGTCAGATGAAGGGTATTCTTCAGTCATGTTGTCGTCATTATGGTTAGGTTGAGATCTTAAATCCACCCGATTTCTTCTTATTTCCGTTCCATGCTCTGTACGTATAGTATAAGATCTTGGTGCTACTTGTGCTTGAACAATACCTTTCTGCCCCCAAATACCTTTCTCGTGATCTCTGAGACGGACTTGGTCACCCGATTTTAGATCAGATAAGCTTTTTGCTCGCCTGTTATGGAACAGGTTCTGTTTCGCCTGTTGACGTTCCTTACTCAGTCTGACCAACGCTGAGTTATGTGTATTAAGCAGTTCATCATGTATCGGGAGATTTGCTCGAATCCTCCTTCCCATCAGCATTTGTGCAGGAGAAAGTTCATTCTGTAAAGGTGTACTGCGGTAGATTAAAAGACTTTTGTAGAAATCTTCTTTACCTTCTTGAGCTTTTTCATGAGACTCTTTACAGTTTTTACTGAACTTTCCACCAACCCATTTGAGCGTGGATAGTGGGGACTTGACGTAGTATGGACAAATTCCCACTCCTCAGCAAATTGTCTAAATTCAGCACTGGAAAACTGAGGACAATTGTCAGTGAATACTTCCATAGGAACACCATGCCTTGCAAAGATTGACCATGCAATTGATTACGGCTTTACTAGTAGTTGTATGTAGTGTCTTCACCTCAGGGTAGTTAGAGTAATAATCAGTCACGACAATGTACATTTTCCCATTACAATCAAACAAATCTGCGCCAACTTTCTGGTACGGTCTCTCTGGCACTGCGTGAGGACTCAGTGGCTCGACTTGTTGTTTCGGTCTATACATAAGACATAATTCACATGTAGCTGTAGTCTGTGCTATGTCTTGGTTCATTCTTGGCCAATACATAACTTCACGTGCTCTCCGCTTACATTTTTCTTCTCCTAAGTGGCTTTCATGTATCTTGCACAGCATAGTTTTTCTTAGTCGTGCAGGTATGACAAACCTATTGCCTTTGTAAATAATACCATCGACAACTGTAAGGTCACTGCGGTACATCCAATAATCATGGATAGACAGCGGGCACGCATGTTTTTCTGCTGGCCAACCTTTCAGAATGATATCTTTCAACAATTTCATTGTGTCATCTGTCTCAGTTTCTTTCATAATCTGTTCTTGTCTTGCAAGAGACACTGGTAGAGTAGCTACGATGTTCATGTGACCACATCCACTCGTTATCTTTGTCCAACAACCATCTAAGAGAGGCTGTTCGTTCAGAGAGTTGAGAAATAAACTTTCCTAAGTAAGTAATCATTCCTAGGAATCTTCTGAAGTCGTCTTTGTTGTTGGGACGTTCCATGTTCACTATGGCTGAAATTTTCCTTGAGTCTGGTTTTACACCTTGATCCGAGACCACGTCGCCCATAAAGGTAAGTGTATTCACGCCAAATTCACATTTGTCCTTGTTTAGCTTTAGATTCACTTTCTTGACAAGTTCCATTACTTGTCTCAATCTAGAATCATGTTCTTCCTTTGTAGATCCCCAGACAATAATGTCATCCATCATTGTTTCAACACCTGGAATATGTTCAAAAATCATGTGTATCTTTTGTGATATACTTCTGGAGCAAACAATATTCCATATGGTAGTCGAAGAAATCTGTATCGACCTTCTTGTGTATTAAATGTACAAAGCTTTGAGCTGGCCTCATCTAGCTTCATTTGCCAGAATCCTGAAGATGCATCCAATTTACTGAACCATTTTGCTCCCGCAAATTGCGACATGATTTCGTCTCTGGTTGGTAGTTTGAAATGTTCTCGTTTAATAGCTTTGTTTAAATCTCTGGGGTCTAGACATATTCGGAGGTGTCCATTTTTCTTTTCAACCATTACTAAGGAGCTTACCCATTCAGTAGGCTCATCAACTTTCTGTATCACACCCAAGGCTTCCATGCGATTTAACTCTTGTTTCAGTTTTTCTCTCAGCGCAAACGGCACTTTTCTACAGTGGTGTATCACTGAAGAAACTTGCGTGTCTATATTTATTTTATGATCTCCAGGCAAACAACCTAGACCTTCAAACAAGTCTCTGTATTCTGTGAAATCGATTTGCAGTCATCTTCTACTTGTGATGTCACCATAAAAACTTTCTTTAGCAAGCTTAGTTTCTCACAGGAACTTAATCCTAGAATCGGTTGCACATTTTTATCCACAATCAGTAGAGATGTTTTAAACTGTTGTCCCTTATATTTCAGTGTCACTAAGCATGTACCTTTCACAGGGATTTCCTCCCCAGTGTACCCTGTAACTTTCACTTTGGCTGGGTGCAATTTAGGTTTTACTCTAAAAGTGTTATAGTCTTTAAATGATATTAAATTCACCTGTGTACCAGTATCAAGCTTAAAGGGAATGACAATCTCGTTCACAGTTAAGGGGGGTACTCACGGGAGAGATGTGTGCTGAGCGATCTTAACACAGACCGCTCAGCACACATCTCTCACCCCGCTCAGCACAGCGCGATGTGCTGAGCGAGGGGGAAAGCCGACGGGGGGCCGCTCACTTCACACAATGGTGAAGTGAGCGACCCGCTAGATTGAGCCTGCATGCAGCTCAATCTAGCATCGGTGATAGCGATGCGCGGGGCCGCGCATCGCTATCGCTGGAGGGCATACACACGGCAGATCCGTGCTTAAAATCTAAGCAATCTAGCAAGATTGCTTAGATTTTAAGCACGGATCTCTCCGTGTGTACCCCCCTTTAAAGGGACAATCCATTCTTTCTTATCTGCACTGCAAAGTTCAATGCAATCCACAAAGAACTCATCTGTTTGTTTAACAGCATGCAGTTCGGTTGTTTTACTTTTAATTTTACAGCATTTGGCAAAGTGATTAAGTCTACCACATTTCATAAGCAGGGCACATTTTAGGATTGTGAGCATTTCCACATCTACTACACATTTCCTTAGTAGACTGCTGCATTCTTGAGAATGGAAGTTTGCATGGCTCTGTTTTCTGCACTACATGGACATTAGCATCAACTTCCTTGTGTAACTTTTTGGCTTGGAATCTAGTTATTTCTGCAGATCTACATATAGTCACTGCCTTTTCTAGTGTTAGGTCTTGCTCTCGCAGCAATCTCTGAGTCCATTATCAGGTATTCCACAGACAATACGATCTCTTATCAGTGAATCCTTTAAATCACCAAACTCACAGGTTTTACTGACTGATTGCAGCTCTGTAATATACTGATCAAATCCATCTACAGACTTCTGATCACATGTGAAAAACTTATATCTTTCATATGTCACATTTTTCCTTGGCACAAAGTAATCTTCAAACGTTTGCATTATAGAAGATAGCGCCATATTCTGCCCCTCAGCAAACTGAAAACTATTATAAATGTCCAGCACATCCTCTCCTATTACATGGAGGAAAATGGATGCCTTTGTTTTGTAAGTCTCTGAATCAGCTCCACATGCAGCAAGATATATATTAAACCTTTGCTTAAATCTTTTCCAGTTTTCAGACAAGTTACCAGACATCAGCATGCCGGTTGGAGGAGCTAGTTTATCCATGGTTACTCACTGTTTGAAGATAGGAGCACACTGCAGGCTTTGCAGACACAGAGTATCCCAGCCACAGACTTCTGCAGGATTCTTTCACACTCTGAGAGCACTAGCAGTCCAAGTTACACTTCTTCTTACACCAGGGGGTTAATTCCAAGTTGATCGCAGCAGGAATTTTGTTAGCAATTGGGCAAAACCATGTGCACTGCAGGGGAGGCAGATATAACATGTGCAGAGAGAGTTAGATTTGGGTGGGGTGTGTTCAATCTGCAATCTAATTTGCAGTGTAAAAATAAAGCAGCCAGTATTTACCCTGCACAGAAATAAAATAACCCACCCAAATCTAACTCTTTCTGCACATGTTATATCTGCCTCCCCTGCAGTGCACATGGTTTTGCCCAATTGCTATCAAAAATCCTGCTGCGATCAACTTGGAATTACCCCCCATGTTTTGTTCACACGTTTGTAAATCCAGTCATCAGGACACAGAGACATGTGAGTTCACTGCTGTGCTGTTTATTCCCTCCAACACCAGGCACACTGCACACTAGACTACCCACTTCCCAGCATCCCCCTGGTCCCAGGGACCATCACTAAAGATTCAGGCTTACACCTAGTAAGAGAGTGTCTACAAATATTAATACACTAACATCACAAAGAGGTGATTTTTTTTCTATTTTGACCAGGCATGTCAATGGCCATATTTGTCCCACGGACAACAGGTGTCTCCCCGGGTGCCTGACTTAAACAAACCACCTCACCATCAGAATCCTCCTTGTCAATTTCCTCCCCAGCGCCAGCAACACCCATATCCTCATCCTGGTATACTTCAACAGTGACATCTTCAATTTGACTATCAGGAACTGGACTGTGGGTGCTCCTTCCAGCACTTGCAGGGGGCGTGCAAATGGTGGAAGGCACCACCTCTTCCCGTCCAGTGTTGGGAAGGTCAGGCATCGCAACCAACACAATTGGACTCTCCTTGGGGATTTGTGATTTAGAAGAACGCACAGTTCTTTGCTGTGCTTTTGCCATCTTAACTCTTTAAAGTTTTCTAGCAGGAGGATGAGTGCTTCCATCCTCATGTGAAGCTGAACCACTAGCCATGTACATAGGCCAGGCCCTCAGCCGTTCCTTGCCACTCCGTGTCGTAAATGGCACATTGGCAAGTTTACGCTTCTCCTCAGACGATTTTGATTTAGATTTTTGGGTCATTTTACTGAGCTTTATTTTTTTGGATTTTACATGCTCTCTACTATGACATTGGGCATCGGCCTTTGCAGATGATGTTGATGGCATTTCATCGTCTCGGCCATGACTAGTGGCAGCAGCTTCAGCACGAGGTGGAAGTGAATCTTGATCTTTTCCTATTTTACCCTCCACATTTTTGTTCTCCATTTTTTAATGTGTGGAATTATATGCCAGTAATATATCAATAGCAATGGCCTACTACTATATATACTGCGGACAACTGAAATGCACCACAGGTATGGATGGATAGTATACTTGACGAAACAGAGGTAGGTAGAGCAGTGGCCTACTGTACCGTACTGCTATATATTATATACTGGTGGACAGCAAACTGTGCAAAACTGAAATGCACCACAGGTATGGATGGATAGTATACTTGACGACACAGAGGTAGGTAGAGCAGTGGCCTACTGTACCGTACTGCTATATATTATATACTGGTGGTCAGCAAACTGTGCAAAACTGAAATGCACCACAGGTATGGATGGATAGTATACTTGACGACACAGAGGTAGGTAGAGCAGTGGCCTACTGCACCGTACTGCTATATATTATATACTGGTGGTCAGCAAACTGTGCAAAACTGAAATGCACCACAGGTATGGATGGATAGTATACTTGACGACACAGAGGTAGGTAGAGCAGTGGCCTACTGTACCGTACTGCTATATATTATATACTGGTGGTCAGCAAACTGTGCAAAACTGAAATGCACCACAGGTATGGATGGATAGTATACTTGACGACACAGAGGTAGGTAGAGCAGTGGCCTTCTGTACCGTACTGCTATATATTATATACTGGTGGTCAGCAGGGGTGTCAGAACATTTTTAGGTGGGGGGGGGGCAAGATATAATTTCAGTTTGGCGCCCCTAAATCTCTAAATGTCGCCCCCTCTGTGTTATACCTCAGAACAAATACGGAGAGAGAGATGGAGAAAGACACACACATGGAGAGAGACAAGAAGAGAGATGGAGAGAGAGAGACACATGGAGAGAAACGAGAAGAGAGAGATGGAGAGAGAGAGAGAGAGAGAGAGAGAGAGAGAGAGAGAGAGAGAGAGAAAGCGGGTATCAGGGGGGGAGAGAGAAGCGAGAAAGAGAGGGAGGTCAGGGAGAGAGAGAAAGATGAGAGGGAGAGTGTCAGGGAAAAAGTCAGTGAGTATCGGGTGAGGGAGAGACAGTGTCAGAGAGAGAGACAGAGACAATGTCAGAGGGAGAAAAAGATGATCAGGAGAGAGAGAGAGACTCAGAGAGAGAGAGAGAGAGACTGTTAGGGGGAGAGGGCGAGACAGTGTCAGGGAGTGAGAGAGGGAGAAAGAGATAGTGTCAAAGAGGGGGAGAGAGACAGACAGTGTCAGGGAGAGAGAGACAGTGCCAGGAAAAGAGATATACACAGCATAAGGGAGACAGGGAGAGACAGTGTCACAGAGAGAGAGAGAGAGAGAGAGAGCGAGAGAGCCAGGAAGAGAGTGAGGGAGCAGGGCTGGCAGCAGAAATTTGGGGGCCCAGTAAATGGATATCTCTGGGACCCCCATCAACCCCTCTCAATACAACTGCGCAAATATATATACTGTGTGTGTGTGTGTGTGTGTGTGTGTGTGTATACATATATATATATATATATATATATATATATAGTAGCAGTATTACCCGGCACTCCTGGTCCTACGATTTTCAAATTGCCTGGGTGCCCTCCACATTAATGTAAACAGACAGTCGGAAATAAATGGCGTCACTCCAGGTCTTGTAGTCGTCAAAATGTGTATTTAAAAAATTAACACAGTGCCAACGTTTCGGGGCCCGTAGCCCCTTTGTCAAGGTGTGCTGCGGGCCCCGAAACATTGGCACTGTGTTAATTTTTTAAATACACATTTTGACGACTACAAGACCTGGAGTGACGCCATTTATTTCCGACTATATATATATATATATATATATATATAATGTGTAGATATATATATATATATATATAGATAGATATATACAGGGCAGCCACCAGAAATTGTGGGGCCCGGGACTGGCAAAATAGGCAGGGCATGCCCCCCCCCCCCCTCAACACATTTTTGCAAAAAATATTTTAGCCAGATATGCCCCCAGTGCTAGATATGCCCCCTGTGCCAGATATACCCCCAGTGCCAGATACAGAAATGCCCTCAGTGCCAGATATGCCCCCAGTGCCAGATACAGAAATGCCCCCAATGCCAGATATGCCCCCAGTGCCAGGTACACATGTCTTCACGGTGCTCCCCCTTCAGAGAATACCTTTTATATTATATTGCCAGCCCCAGGCGCCCTTCTCACAAACACAGACATACTTACTTTTCCGAATCCGTCCTGAGAGTCCTCTCTGCTCTCTCTCTCCCACGCTATCTGCTGCTGGCCTCCGTCCTGTCCCTAGCTCTTCAGCACCGTGGATCCTCTTCACCCGACGCGGCGTGACATCATGATGTCACGCTGCGCTGCATCCGGATAAAAAAAAACATTATTAAATAACAAGCTGCTGCTTGCTGATTAAGTTCGGCGGTGGCAGCGGGTGGGTAGGTTGGTTGGGCAGCTCGCGGTGATAGCTGGCCCGGCCAGCACTCAGCAGAAGGGGAGCAGTGGCGGCCGGTGGGATATGGAGGGTAGCCGCATCAGTCTCATCAGTGGCGTCCACCGCAGCCCGGGCCCTCCACTCTGTCAGAGTGGCCGGGCCCGGGACAACTGTACACAGGGCACCCCCTTGATAGCGGCCCTTGATAGATAGATATATGTAAATATACACACACACACAGTATATGGGATACTGACACCGATATCCCGAACGCAAGTATAGTGGGCGGGTTAGGTGTAAGAGCCAGTCGGGGGGGTTGTGGTTAGGCTGTGGGAGGGGAGGGGAGGGGAGGGGAGGTTAGGGTTAGGCTGCGGGGAGGGAAGGTAAGATTCAGGCACCACCAGTGGGGGGGGGGGGCGGTTAGGTTTAGGCACTAAAGGTGATGGGTTAGGCTGTGGGGACAGGGGGTTAGGATTGGGTAAAACCGGAGGGAGGTAAGAGTTAGGCACTAAGGGGGAGGTTAGGGTTAGGCTGTGGGAAGGGAGCGTTAGGGGAGAGGGGCTAGCTTACTTAATAAATATAAACCTGTTAGGAAGTTGTTCATGGCCATGTGTACCATGGGGTTAAAGGGCCCATTTATCAAAGTATATTTACGGCTATATATATATATATATTTAATTTTATACACACACATTTTCGGGGGTTACCCGCAAATATTAGGGATCCACTGAATGTATGGAGGGATCGCAGCAGGTATCAGAGATACCTGCTGCGATCCCTCCATTGTCGCACCGCACCAGCATCCCTCACAGGTTTCTATGGGGGTTGCGATGCTGCCTGATTTACCAATATCCTGAATGCAAAGCATTCCCGATATTATTCCCTGCAGCTACTGCAGTTCAGCCTATTGTGGCCTATGGGCTACACATCGCATTGCTGGCCCTGGAACCCTCCACCGAAGTAACCTCTGTGCGTGTGTGGTCTAAGCTGACCGTGCATGCACAGATGTCCCGGCAGACACCACAGCACATCCCAGGGATGGGCTCCTTTCGGAGCCCCTGTCCCTGCCTACGCTGCATTATACATTCAGGGAGGTAAGATCCCTCCCAGGTCGCATTCAACATGCCATACATGATAAATGGGCCCCTAAGAGTTGGTCTCCATTGACAGAATTTATGTGCACTACATTTTCCAGCAGGGCAAGTTAGAACTGCAGCTGCACTAAATCTTTATGACACCAGTGGTCGAAGTGGAAATTTTGAAGTGTGGGTATGGAAAAGTGAAGATTGTTATTAAGCGCGTGCGCTCCTGAAAAAGGGGCGTGCCCTTAAGTGTACAGTACCATACCATATACCCCTTATACACATTATTCACCACAATAGTAGGACCACTTATACTATCTAGTACTGGTGCTCCTTACACATTATGCCACATGGAATGAGCCAAAATTCACATTATGCCACATGGAATGCGCCAAAATTCACGTTATGCCACATGGAATGAGCCAAAATTCACACGGAATGAGCCAAAATTCACATTATGCCACATGGAATGAGCGAAAATTCACATTATTCCACATGGAATGAGCTATCATTCATACAGAATGAGCCAAAATTCACATTATGCCACATGGAATGAGCCAAAATTCACACGGAATGAGCCAAAATCCACATTATGCCACATGGAATGAGCCAAAATTCACATTATGCCACATGGGATGAGCCATAATTCACACAGAATGAGCCAAAATTCACATTATGCCACATGGAATGAGCCAAAATGCACATTATGCCACACAGTATAAGCCGCAATTCAGGGACAGGGAGAGTGACCGAGGGACATAGGGACAGGGATGGTGACAGTAGGGACAGAGGGAGAGCGAGATTGACAGCAGGAACATAGGGACAGGGAGAGTGACAGCATGGACATAGGGACAGGGAGAGTGACAGCAGGGACATAGGGACAGGGAGATTGACAGCAGGAACATAGGGACAGGGAGATTGACAGCAGGAACATAGGGACAGGGAGATTGACAGCAGGGACATAGGGACAGGGAGAGTGACAGTTGGGAAAGGGAGAGTGACAGAGAGAGGAACAGCAATGTCATACAGAAGGGAGAGAGAAAGGCAGCAGTGTAAAATTACCTAAGCAGCAGCGGCGGTGTGGAGAGGGTGTGATTTGCGGCGTGGAGACTGAAGAGGTTGTGGTCAGCAGCAGTGCAGAGCTGGTTGTGGTCGGCGGCCGATGAGGAGGCTGTGGTCAGCGGTGTGGAGGGCGTGGGCGGCGGTGCGGAGGAGGCTCTGCTGTGGGAGGCGGCGGTGCCGAGCAGGAGGCTCTGGGCATGGGTGCGAAAGAGACAGCAGGCTATAGTAAATCTGCCACTGACCGGCAGCCAATCAGGAGCGGCTGTGCCTGATTGGCTGCCAGTCGTGGCAGATTTAATAGCGCTGAATTTGAAATACTGCGGCGGCGGGGTCTCAGTCAGTGCTCGAAGTGGCGGTATGCCATACCGGTGTATACCGGCCCACTTTGAGCACTGTATGACATTGTGTGTAACAATCAACATGAGACCACACATAAAGCAAAAAGGGTGGGGGTATGGGAGGTTGAACAGACAGGGACTTTGGTAGGGGAAGGTCACTTCTGTCAGCTTGCTGCGTGTGGGCTGGATGCTGTCAGACATGTCTAAGGGCAACGTGATTTTGAGGCTATACCTTAGTGCAGGAGGATGGATTTCTTCTGTTCTTCTACTCATCTCTGTAATTGTGGCGGGAGGGTGTCCAGGAAAGCAGGCAGATCGCTCTTGTGCGGTGGATTTAAACTGTCCGGTCTCGGCATTGCTGCGGTGGCTGGCAAGTGTCCTGACATGATGTGCCCTCTCATACAGGTAGCATCAACACTAGAGATGAGCGGGTTCGGTTTCTCTGAAACCGAACCCGCACGAACTTCATGTTTTTTTCACGGGTCCGAGCAGACTCGGATCCTCCCGCCTTGCTCGGTTAACCCGAGCGCGCCCGAACGTCATCATGACGCTGTCGGATTCTCGCGAGACTCGGATTCTATATAAGGAGCCGCGCGTCGCCGCCATTTTCACACGTGCATTGAGATTGATAGGGAGAGGACGTGGCTGGCGTCCTCTCCATTAGAAATTAGATTAGAAGAGAGAGAGAGATTGTGCAGAGTCAGACAGAGTTTACCACAGTGACCAGTGCAGTTGTTGTTAGTTAACTTTTATTTATTTTAATATAATATATCCGTTCTCTGCTATATCCGTTCTCTGCCTGAAAAAAAACGATACACAGCAGCAGCCAGTCACACAGTGTGACTCAGTCTGTGTGCACTCAGCTCAGCCCAGTGTGCTGCACATCAATGTATAAAAGGCAAAGCTTATAATAATTGTGGGGGAGACTGGGGAGCACTGCAGGTTGTTATAGCAGGAGCCCCCAGGAGTACATAATATTATATTAATTTAAATTAAACAGTGCACACTTTTGCTGCAGGAGTGCCACTGCCAGTGTGACTAGTGGTGACCAGTGCCTGACCACCAGTATAGTAGTATATTGTTGTATGTATTGTATACTATCTCTTTATCAACCAGTCTATATTAGCAGCAGACACAGTACAGTGCGGTAGTTCACGGCTGTGGCTACCTCTGTGTCGGCAGTCGGAACTCGGCAGGCAGTCCGTCCATCCATAATTGTATTACAATATATACCACCTAACCGTGGTATTTTTTTTTCTTTCTTTATACCGTCGTCATAGTGTCATACTTGTTACGAGTATACTACTATCTCTTTATCAACCAGTGTACAGTGCGGTAGTTCACGGCTGTGGCTACCTCTGTGTCGGCAGTCGGCAGGCAGTCCGTCCATCCATAATTGTATTATTATTATAATATATACCACCTAACCGTGGTTTTTTTTTCATTCTTTATACCGTCATAGTGTCATACTAGTTGTTACGAGTATACTACTATCTCTTTATCAACAGTGTACAGTGCGGTAGTTCACGGCTGTGGCTACCTCTGTGTCGGCAGTCGGCAGGCAGTCCGTCCATCCATAATTGTATTATTATTATAATATATACCACCTAACTGTGGTATTTTTTTTTCTTTCTTTATACCGTCGTCATAGTGTCATACTAGTTGTTACGAGTATACTACTATCTCTTTATCAACCAGTGTACAGTGCGGTAGTTCACGGCTGTGGCTACCTCTGTGTCGGCAGTCGGCAGGCAGTCCGTCCATCCATAATTGTATTATTATTAATATATACCACCTAACCGTGGTTTTTTTTTCATTCTTTATACCGTCGTCATAGTGTCATACTAGTTGTTACGAGTATACTACTATCTCTTATCAACCAGTGTACAGTGCGGTAGTTCACGGCTGTGGCTACCTCTGTGTCGGCAGTCGGCAGGCAGTCCGTCCATCCATAATGTGTATTATTATTATAATATGTACCACCTACCGTGGTTTTTTTGTTCATTCTTTATACCGTCGTCATAGTGTCATACTAGTTGTTACGAGTATACTACTATCTCTTTATCAACCAGTGTACAGTGCGGTAGTTCACGGCTGTGGCTACCTCTGTGTCGGCAGTCGGCAGGCAGTCCGTCCATCCATAATTGTATTATTATTATAATATATACCACCTAACCGTGGTTTTTTTTTCATTCTTTATACCGTCGTCATAGTGTCATACTAGTTGTACGAGTATACTACTATCTCTTATCACCAGTGTACAGTGCGGTAGTTCACGGCTGTGGCTACCTCTGTGTCGGACCTCGGCAGGCAGTCCGTCCATCCTAATGTATTATATACCACCTAACCGTGGTTTTTTATACCACCTAACCGTGGCAGTCCGTCCATAATTGTATACTAGTATCCAATCCATCCATCTCCATTGTTTACCTGAGGTGCCTTTTAGTTCTGCCTATAAAATATGGAGAACAAAAAAGTTGAGGTTCCAAATTAGGGAAAGATCAAGATCCACTTCCACCTCGTGCTGAAGCTGCTGCCACTAGTCATGGGCCGAGACGATGAATGCCAGCACGTCGTCTGCCAAGGCCGATGCCCAATGTCATAGTACAGAGCATGTCAATCCAACACACCATATCAGAAAAAAAGGACTCCAAAACCTAAATTTAATTGTCGGAGGAGAAGCGTAAACTTGCCAATATGCCATTTACCACACGGAGTGGCAAGGAACGGCTGAGGCCCTGGCCTATGTTCAGGCTAGTGGTTCAGCTTCACATGAGGATGGAAGCACTCAGCCTCTCGCTAGAAAAATGAAAAGACTCAAGCTGGCAAAAGCAGCACCAGCAAAGAACTGTGCATTCTTCGAAATCCCAAATCCGAATTCCCGAGCCCACCCGCTGGCGGTGATGCGCAGGGCAGTCTGGAGCGACTGCTGATGCTGACATCTGGTCCGGACTGAAGGACCTGACAACCATTACGGACATGTCGTCTACTGTCACTGCATATGATTCTCTCACCATGATAGAATGGTGGAGGATTATATGAGTGACCGCATCCAAGTAGGCACGTCACACAGTCTGTACTTATACTGGCAGGAAAAAGAGGCAATTTGGAGGCCCTTGCACAAACTGGCTTTATTCTACCTAAGTTGCCCTCCCACAAGTGTGTACTCCGAAAGAGTGTTTAGTGCCGCCGCTCACCTTGTCAGCAATCGGCGTACGAGGTTACATCCAGAAAATGTGGAGAAGATGATGTCATTAAAATGAATTATAATCAATTCCTCCGCGGAGACATTGACCAGCAGCAATTGCCTCCACAAAGTACACAGGGAGCTGACATGGTGGATTCCAGTGGGGACGAATGATAATCTGTGAGGAGGGGGATGTACACGGTGATATATCGGAGGATGATGATGAGGTGGACATCTTGCCTCTGTAGAGCCAGTTTGTGCAAGGAGAGATTAATTGCTTCTTTTTTGGTGGGGGTCCAAACCAACCCGTCATTTCAGTCACAGTCGTGTGGCAGACCCTGTCACTGAAATGAGGGTTGGTAAAGTGTGCAGTCCTGTTTTGTTTATACAACATAAGGGTGGGTGGGAAGGGCCCAAGGACAATCCATCTTGCACCTCTTTTTTCTTTTATTTTTCTTTGCGTCATGTGCTGTTTGGGGAGGGTTTTTGGAAGGGACATCCTGCGTGACACTGCAGTGCCACTCCTAGATGGGCCCGGTGTTTGTGTCGGCCACTAGGGTCGCTAATCTTACTCACACAGCTACCTCATTGCGCCTCTTTTTTTCTTTGCGTCATGTGCTGTTTGGGGAGGGTTTTTTGGAAGGGACATCCTGCGTGACACTGCAGTGCCACTCCTAGATGGGCCCGGTGTTTGTGTCGGCCACTAGGGTCGCTGAGCTTAGTCATCCAGCGACCTCGGTGCAAATTTTAGGACTAAAAATAATATTGTGAGGTGTAAGGTGTTCAGAATAGACTGAAAATGAGTGTTAATTATGGTTATTGAGGTTAATAATACTATGGGATCAAAATGACCCCCAAATTCAATGTTTTAAGATGTTTTTTAGGGTTTTTTGAAAAAACCACCCGAATCCAAAACACACCCGAATCCGACAAAAAAAATTCGGTGAGGTTTTGCCAAAACGCGGTCGAACCCAAAACACGGCCGCGGAACCGAACCCAAAACCAAAACACAAAACCCGAAAAATTTCAGGCGCTCATCTCTAATCAACACACACTGCTGTCATGTCAGGAGGCGATTTTCCTGCTGGGCTCAGGGATGACCTGCTGCACGGTGTAGAAACAGCATGGAAGGGCCGAAGCAGAACCAGACCAGGTGACCGTGTTACAGGGGAAGAAGAAGTGGCCGGTGAGGCACAACTAATTTTTTTTTTTGTTTTAACTTAATTGGCTTAATTAAAAAAGTAGTACTAAGCACTCGGGCCCCCGTTTTTTGGGCCCCTCTGAACTGTGTGCCCTGGTATAGTTGTCCCCACCCTCTCACCGAGCCTGGAGGTAGACAGTGTAAAACAGAGGGGGGGGGGGGGGGGGGGAGAGAGAGAGATGAAGCCAGCCAGAGATACACTTTCATACTGCAGCAGAGCACAGGTATTCTATGGGGGCGGGCACTTCACGGCATTAGGCCCCGCCCACTAAATAACCGAAAATCGCGGCACTTCCACCGGGAGCCGGCCAGGGCAAGCAGGGTAGGGGCAGAGCAGGCTGGGCCAGGCTTGGTATATCCCCCCTCCTGCTACATCATTCGCTTCTGCAGGGTCGTTTCCATGCTGGGAGGAGGAAGTAGGGCCATGCGGGATGGGGCGGAGCACTACGGAGGAGGAGGTGGCGCCATGGAGGAGTCCAGGACCACACAGTCAGGCGGTGCAATGAGGAATCAGGAGGTACTGCTGCTGCACACACGTCAGCTGTAAAGTGCAGCAGCGGTATTTCTGCTCCACTACTACAGTTGATAGGCGCCTCTCTCATTTTGCGGGGGGCGAGCTGCCCCCTTGCCCCCCCCATTCCGACGCCCCTGGTGGTCAGCAAACTGTGCAAAACTGAAATGCACCACAGGTATGGATGGATAGTATACTTGACGACACAGAGGTAGGTAGAGCAGTGGCCTTCTGTACCGTACTGCTATATATTATATACTGGTGGTCAGCAAACTGTGCAAAACTGAAATGCACCACAGGTATGGATGGGATAGTATACTTGACGACACAGAGGTAGAGCAGTGGACTACTGTACCGTACTGCTATATATATAGTTATACTGGTGGTCAGCAAAATTCTGCACTGTCCTCCTACTATATAGTATATACTACAATGCAGCACAGATATGGAGCGTTTTTCAGGCAGAGAACGTATAATACTGGTGGTCACTGGTCAGCAAAACTCTGCACTGTCCTCCTACTATATAATACTGCTGGTCCCCAGTCCCCACAATAAAGCAATTAGCACACTAAGCACAGATATTTGCAACACACTGAGCACAGATATGGAGCGTTTTTCAGGCAGAGAACGTAGATATTTGCACTTGCAGCACACTGAGCACAGATATTTGCAGCACACTGAGCACAGATATTTGCAGCACACTGAGCACAGATATTTGCTAGAGATGTGCACTTGAAATTTTTTCGGGTTTTGTGTTTTGGTTTTGGGTTCGGTTCCGCGGCCGTGTTTTGGGTTCGACCGCGTTTTGGCAAAACCTCACCGAACTTTTTTTGTCGGATTCGGGTGTGTTTTGGATTCGGGTGTTTTTTTTAAAAAACACTAAAAAACAGCTTAAATCATAGAATTTGGGGGTCATTTTGATCCCAAAGTATTATTAACCTCAAAAACCATAATTTCCACTCATTTTCAGTCTATTCTGAATACCTCACACCTCACAATATTATTTTTAGTCCTAAAATTTGCACCTAGGTCGCTGGATGACTAAGCTAAGCGACCCTAGTGGCCGACACAAACACCGTGCCCATCTAGGAGTGGCACTGCAGTGTCACGCAGGATGGCCCTTCCAAAAAACCCTCCACAAACAGAACATGACGCAAAGAAAAAAAGAGGCGCAATGAGGTAGCTGTGTGAGTAAGATAAGCGACCCTAGTGGCCGACACAAACACCGGGCCCATCTAGGAGTGTCACTGCAGTGTCACGCAGGATGGCCCTTCCAAAAATCCCTCCCCAAACAGCACATGACGCAAAGAAAAAAAGAGGCGCAATGAGGTAGCTGTGTGAGTAAGATAAGCGACCCTAGTGGCCGACACAAACACCGGGCCCATCTAGGAGTGGCACTGCAGTGTCACGCAGGATGGCCCTTCCAAAAAACCCTCCCCAAACAGCACATGACGCAAAGAAAAAAAGAGGCGCAATGAGGTAGCTGTGTGAGTAAGATAAGCGACCCTAGTGGCCGACACAAACACCGTGCCCATCTAGGAGTGGCACTGCAGTGTCACGCAGGATGGCCCTTCCAAAAAACCCTCCCCAAACAGCACATGACGCAAAGAAAAAAAGAGGCGCAATGAGGTAGCTGTGTGAGTAAGATAAGCGACCCTAGTGGCCGACACAAACACCGGGCCCATCTAGGAGTGGCACTGCAGTGTCACGCAGGATGGCCCTTCCAAAAAACCCTCCCCAAACAGCACATGAGGCAAAGAAAAAAAGAGGCGCAATGAGGTAGCTGTGTGAGTAAGAAAAGCGACCCTAGTGGCCGACACAAACACCGTGCCCATCTAGGAGTGGCACTGCAGTGTCACGCAGGATGGCCCTTCCAAAAAACCCTCCCCAAACAGCACATGACGCAAAGAAAAAAAGAGGCGCAATGAGGTAGCTGTGTGAGTAAGATAAGCGACCCTAGTGGCCGACACAAACACCGTGCCCATCTAGGAGTGGCACTGCAGTGTCACGCAGGATGGCCCTTCCAAAAAACCCTCCCCAAACAGCACATGACGCAAAGAAAAAAAGAGGCGCAATGAGGTAGCTGTGTGAGTAAGATAAGCGACCCTAGTGGCCGACACAAACACCGGGCCCATCTAGGAGTGGCACTGCAGTGTCACGCAGGATGGCCCTTCCAAAAAACCCTCCCCAAACAGCACATGACGCAAAGAAAAAAAGAGGCGCAATGAGGTAGCTGTGTGAGTAAGATAAGCGACCCTAGTGGCCGACACAAACACCGGGCCCATCTAGGAGTGGCACTGCAGTGTCACGCAGGATGGCCCTTCCAAAAAACATTCCACAAACAGCACATGACGCAAAGAAAAATTAAAGAAAAAAGAGGTGCAAGATGGAATTGTCCTTGGGCCCTCCCACCCACCCTTATGTTGTATAAACAGGACATGCACACTTTAACCAACCCATCATTTCAGTGACAGGGTCTGCCACACGACTGTGACTGAAATGACGGGTTGGTTTGGACCCCCACCAAAAAAGAAGCAATTAATCTCTCCTTGCACAAACTGGCTCTACAGAGGCAAGATGTCCACCTCATCATCATCCTCCGATATATCACCGTGTACATCCCCCTCCTCACAGATTATCAATTCGTCCCCACTGGAATCCACCATCTCAGCTCCCTGTGTACTTTGTGGAGGCAATTGCTGCTGGTCAATGTCTCCACGGAGGAATTGATTATAATTCATTTTAATGAACATCATCTTCTCCACATTTTCTGGATGTAACCTCGTACGCCGATTGCTGACAACGTGAGCGGCGGCACTAAACACTCTTTCGGAGTACACACTTGTGGGAGGGCAACTTAGGTAGAATAAAGCCAGTTTGTGCAAGGGCCTCCAAATTGCCTCTTTTTCCTGCCAGTATAAGTACGGACTGTGTGACGTGCCTACTTGGATGCGGTCACTCATATAATCCTCCACCATTCTTTCAATGGTGAGAGAATCATATGCAGTGACAGTAGACGACATGTTCGTAATCGTTGTCAGGTCCTTCAGTCCGGACCAGATGTCAGCATCAGCAGTCGCTCCAGACTGCCCTGCATCACCGCCAGCGGGTGGGCTCGGAATTCTGAGCCTTTTCCTCGCACCCCCAGTTGCGGGAGAATGTGAAGGAGGAGATGTTGACAGGTCGCGTTCCGCTTGACTTGACAATTTTCTCACCAGCAGGTCTTTCAACCCCAGCAGACTTGTGTCTGCCGGAAAGAGAGATCCAAGGTAGGCTTTAAATCTAGGATCGAGCACGGTGGCCAAAATGTAGTGCTCTGATTTCAACAGATTGACCACCCGTGAATCCTTGTTAAGCGAATTAAGGGCTCCATCCACAAGTCCCACATGCCTAGCGGAATCGCTCCGTGTTAGCTCCTCCTTCAATGTCTCCAGCTTCTTCTGCAAAAGCCTGATGAGGGGAATGACCTGACTCAGGCTGGCAGTGTCTGAACTGACTTCACGTGTGGCAAGTTCAAAGGGCATCAGAACCTTGCACAACGTTGAAATCATTCTCCACTGCGCTTGAGACAGGTGCATTCCACCTCCTATATCGTGCTCAATTGTATAGGCTTGAATGGCCTTTTGCTGCTCCTCCAACCTCTGAAGCATATAGAGGGTTGAATTCCACCTCGTTACCACTTCTTGCTTCAGATGATGGCAGGGCAGGTTCAGTAGTTTTTGGTGGTGCTCCAGTCTTCTGTACGTGGTGCCTGTACGCCGAAAGTGTCCCGCAATTCTTCTGGCCACCGACAGCATCTCTTGCACGCCCCTGTCGTTTTTTAAAAAATTCTGCACCACCAAATTCAAGGTATGTGCAAAACATGGGACGTGCTGGAATTTGCCCAAATTTAATGCACACACAATATTGCTGGCGTTGTCCGATGCCACAAATCCACAGGAGAGTCCAATTGGGGTAAGCCATTCCGCGATGATCTTCCTCAGTTGCCGTAAGAGGTTTTCAGCTGTGTGCGTATTCTGGAAAGCGGTGATACAAAGCGTAGCCTGCCTAGGAAAGAGTTGGCGTTTGCGAGATGCTGCTACTGGTGCCGCCGCTGCTGTTCTTGCGGCGGGAGTCCATACATCTACCCAGTGGGCTGTCACAGTCATATAGTCCTGACCCTGCCCTGCTCCACTTGTCCACATGTCCGTGGTTAAGTGGACATTGGGTACAGCTGCATTTTTTAGGACACTGGTGAGTCTTTTTCTGAGGTCTGTGTACATTTTCGGTATCGCCTGCCTAGAGAAGTGGAACCTAGATGGTATTTGGTAACGGGGGCACACTACCTCAAGAAATTGTGTAGTTCCCTGTGAACTAACGGCGGATACCGGACGCACGTCTAACACCAACATAGTTGTCAAGGCCTCAGTTATCCGCTTTGCAGCAGGATGACTGCTGTGATATTTCATCTTCCTCGCAAAGGACTGTTGGACAGTCAATTGCTTACTGGAAGTAGTACAAGTGGTCTTCCGACTTCCCCTCTGGGATGACCATCGACTCCCAGCAGCAACAACAGCAGCGCCAGCAGCAGTAGGCGTTACACGCAAGGATGCATCGGAGGAATCCCAGGCAGGAGAGGAATCGTCAGAATTGCCAGTGACATGGCCTGCAGGACTATTGGCATTCCTGGGGAAGGAGGAAATTGACACTGAGGGAGTTGGTGGGGTGGTTTGCGTGAGCTTGGTTACAAGAGGAAGGGATTTACTGGTCAGTGGACTGCTTCCGCTGTCACCCAAAGTTTTTGAACTTGTCACTGACTTATTATGAATGCGCTGCAGGTGACGTATAAGGGAGGATGTTCCGAGGTGGTTAACGTCCTTACCCCTACTTATTACAGCTTGACAAAGGCAACACACGGCTTGACACCTGTTGTCCGCTTTTCTGTTGAAATACCTCCACACTGAAGAGCTGATTTTTTGGGTATTTTCACCAGGCATGTCAACGGCCATATTCCTCCCACGGACAACAGGTGTCTCCCCGGGTGCCTGACTTAAACAAACCACCTCACCATCAGAATCCTCCTGGTCAATTTCCTCCCCAGCGCCAGCAACACCCATATCCTCCTCATCCTGGTGTACTTCAACACTGACATCTTCAATCTGACTATCAGGAACTGGACTGCGGGTGCTCCTTCCAGCACTTGCAGGGGGCGTGCAAATGGTGGAAGGCGCATGCTCTTCACGTCTAGTGTTGGGAAGGTCAGGCATCGCAACCGACACAATTGGACTCTCCTTGTGGATTTGGGATTTGGAAGAACGCACAGTTCTTTGCGGTGCTTTTGCCAGCTTGAGTCTTTTCAGTTTTCTAGCGAGAGGCTGAGTGCTTCCATCCTCATGTGAAGCTGAACCACTAGCCATGAACATAGGCCAGGGCCTCAGCCGTTCCTTGCCACTCCGTGTGGTAAATGGCATATTGGCAAGTTTACGCTTCTCCTCCGACAATTTTATTTTAGGTTTTGGAGTCCTTTTTTTACTGATATTTGGTGTTTTGGATTTGACATGCTCTGTACTATGACATTGGGCATCGGCCTTGGCAGACGACGTTGCTGGCATTTCATCATCTCGGCCATGACTAGTGGCAGCAGCTTCAGCACGAGGTGGAAGTGGATCTTGATCTTTCCCTAATTTTGGAACCTCAACATTTTTGTTCTCCATATTTTAATAGGCACAACTAAAAGGCACCTCAGGTAAACAATGGAGATGGATGGATACTAGTATACTTATGGATGGACTGCCGAGTGCAGACACAGAGGTAGCTACAGCCGTGGACTACCGTACTGTGTCTGCTGCTAATATAGACTGGATGATAATGAGATGAAATCAATATATATATATGTATGTATATATAATATCACTAGTACTGCAGCCGGACAGGTAGATAATATATTTATTAGGTAATGATGACTGATGACGGACCTGCTGGACACTGTCAGCTCAGCAGCACCGCAGACTGCTACAGTAAGCTACTATACTATAGTAGTATGTACAAAGAAGAAAAAAAAAAAAAAAACCACGGGTAGGTGGTATACAATTATGGATGGACTGCCGAGTGCCGACACAGAGGTAGCTACAGCCGTGGACTACCGTACTGTGTCTGCTGCTAATATAGACTGGATGATAATGAGATGAAATCAATATATATATATGTATGTATATATAATATCACTAGTACTGCAGCCGGACAGGTAGATAATATATTTATTAGGTAATGATGACTGATGACGGACCTGCTGGACACTGTCAGCTCAGCAGCACCGCAGACTGCTACAGTAAGCTACTATACTATAGTAGTATGTACAAAGAAGGAAAAAAAAAAACCATGGGTAGGTGGTATACAATTATGGATGGACTGCCGAGTGCCGACACAGAGGTAGCTACAGCCGTGGACTAACGTACTGTGTCTGCTGCTAATATAGACTGGATGATTGATAATGAGATGAAATCAATATATATATGTATGTATATATAATATCACTAGTACTGCAGCCGGACAGGTAGATAATATATTTATTAGGTAATGATGACTGATGACGGACCTGCTGGACACTGTCTGCTCAGCAGCACCGCAGACTGCTACAGTAAGCTACTATACTATAGTAGTATGTACAAAGAAGAAAGAAAAAAAAAACCACGGGTAGGTGGTATACAATTATGGATGGACTGCCGAGTGCCGACACAGAGGTAGCTACAGCCGTGGACTACCGTACTGTGTCTGCTGCTAATATAGACTGGATGATAATGAGATGAAATCAATATATATATATGTATGTATATATAATATCACTAGTACTGCAGCCGGACAGTAAGATAATATATTTATTAGGTAATGATGACTGATGACGGACCTGCTGGACACTGTCAGCTCAGCAGCACCGCAGACTGCTACAGTAAGCTACTATACTATAGTAGTATGTACAAAGAAGAAAGAAAAAAAAAAACCACGGGTAGGTGGTATACAATTATGGATGGACTGCCGAGTGCCGACACAGAGGTAGCTACAGCCGTGGACTAACGTACTGTGTCTGCTGCTAATATAGACTGGATGATAATGAGATGAAATCAATATATATATATATGTATATATAATATCACTAGTACTGCAGCCGGACAGGTAGATAATATATTTATTAGGTAATGATGACTGATGACGGACCTGCTGGACACTGTCAGCTCAGCAGCACCGCAGACTGCTACAGTAAGCTACTATACTATAGTAGTATGTACAAAGAAGAAAGAAAAAAAAACCACGGGTAGGTGGTATACAATTATGGATGGACTGCCGAGTGCCGACACAGAGGTAGCTACAGCCGTGGACTAACGTACTGTGTCTGCTGCTAATATAGACTGGATGATTGATAATGAGATGAAATCAATATATATATGTATGTATATATAATATCACTAGTACTGCAGCCGGACAGGTAGATAATATATTTATTAGGTAATGATGACTGATGACGGACCTGCTGGACACTGTCAGCTCAGCAGCACCGCAGACTGCTACAGTAAGCTACTATACTATAGTAGTATGTACAAAGAAGAAAGAAAAAAAAAAAAAACACGGGTAGGTGGTATACAATTATGGATGGACTGCCGAGTGCCGACACAGAGGTAGCTACAGCCGTGGACTACCGTACTGTGTCTGCTGCTAATATAGACTGGATGATAATGAGATGAAATCAATATATATATATATGTATGTATATATAATATCACTAGTACTGCAGCCGGACAGGTAGATAATATATTTATTAGGTAATGATGACTGATGACGGACCTGCTGGACACTGTCAGCTCAGCAGCACCGCAGACTGCTACAGTAAGCTACTATACTATAGTAGTATGTACAAAGAAGAAAGAAAAAAAAAAACCACGGGTAGGTGGTATACAATTATGGATGGACTGCCGAGTGCCGACACAGAGGTAGCTACAGCCGTGGACTAACGTACTGTGTCTGCTGCTAATATAGACTGGATGATTGATAATGAGATGAAATCAATATATATATGTATGTATATATAATATCACTAGTACTGCAGCCGGACAGGTAGATAATATATTTATTAGGTAATGATGACTGATGACGGACCTGCTGGACACTGTCAGCTCAGCAGCACCGCAGACTGCTACAGTAAGCTACTATACTATAGTAGTATGTACAAAGAAGAAAGAAAAGAAAAAAACCACGGGTAGGTGGTATACAATTATGGATGGACTGCCGAGTGCCGACACAGAGGTAGCTACAGCCGTGGACTAACGTACTGTGTCTGCTGCTAATATAGACTGGATGATTGATAATGAGATGAAATCAATATATATATGTATGTATATATAATATCACTAGTACTGCAGCCGGACAGGTAGATAATATATTTATTAGGTAATGATGACTGATGACGGACCTGCTGGACACTCTCAGCTCAGCAGCACCGCAGACTGCTACAGTAAGCTACTATACTATAGTAGTATGTTCAAAGAAGAAAGAAAAAAAAAACCACGGGTAGGTGGTATACAATTATGGATGGACTGCCGAGTGCCGACACAGAGGTAGCTACAGCCGTGGACTAACGTACTGTGTCTGCTGCTAATATAGAGTCTAGACTGGATGATAAATTATTGATAATGAGATGAAATCAATATAATATCACTAGTACTGCAGCCGGACAGGTACTATATATATTTATTATGTAATGACTGATGACGGACCTGCTGGACACTGTCAGGTCAGCACAGCACCGCAGACTGCTACAGTAAGCTACTATAGTAGTATGTATAAAGAAGAATGAAAAAAAAAAAACCACGGGTAGGTGGTATACAATATTATATATATATATATATATATTATATACAATTATATATATATATATATATATATATTAAACTGGTGGTGATTGATTATTAAACTGGTGGTCACTTCAGGTCACGTTGCAACTTGCAACTAGTACTCCGAGGCCTAAGCAGACAATCACAAAATATATTATTATACTGGTGGTCAGTGTGGTCACAACAATGGCAGTGTGGCACTGACTCTGGCAGGAAAAGTGTGCACTGTACGTTATATGTACTCCTGAGTCCTGCTCTCAGACTCTAACTGCTCCCCACTGTCAGTGTCTCCCTCACAAGTCAGATAATACACTTACAGTCACACTATCTAATCTATAAATATCACTTCAGCAAGTAGTATAGTAGTATACAGTATAGTAGTACTCCTCCTAATAATGCTCCCCAAAATACTGTGTCTCTCTCTTCTCTAAACGGAGAGGACGCCAGCCACGTCCTCTCCCTATGACTCTCAATGCACGTGTGAAAATGGCGGCGACGCGCGGCTCCATATATATAGAATCCGAGTCTCGCGATAGAATCCGAGCCTCGCGAGAATCCGACAGCGTGATGATGACGTTCGGGCGCGCTCGGGTTAGCCGAGCAAGGCGGGAAGATCCGAGCCTGCTCGGACCCGTGTAAAAAAACCTGAAGTTCGGGCGGGTTCGGATTCAGAGGAACCGAACCCGCTCATCTCTAATATTTGCAGCCCACTGAACATAGAAACTGAGAGGATCACGATCATCTCCAATGCACAAGTGAAAAATGGCGGCGACGCGCGGCTCCTTATATAGAATACGAATCTCGCGAGAATCCGACCGCGGAATGATGACGTTCGGGCGCGCTCGGGTTAACCGAGCAAGGCGGGAGGATCCGAGTTGCTCGGACCCGTGCAAAAAAAGGTGAAGTTCGGGCGGGTTCGGATCCCGAGGATCCGAACCCGCTCATCACTAGTCTAGACATACATGCAACGGCATGTATGAGTGTGGTAACTGATGAAAGCTCCTTGTGGTTACATATATGACGGGCCAAAGAGCTAATCTGATATCACTTTTTTAATTTTTTCAAATAAAAATCCCTTGTGAATTTGTGTAAATTAGGCATTCACTTTTGTGACACATGACCATTCACTAGTGTATTTTTTGACCCTGTAGTGCTGCTGTGTGTGGGAGTATGGCGCGCAGCGCGATCGCTGTGCGGTACCTCAGAAAGCCGTCACTGAAGTCTTCTGATCTTCTACTCACCTGTCTTCTGACTTCTGGCTCTGCAAGAGGGGTGACGGCGGGCTCTGGGAGTGAACCCCTAGGCGTACCTAGTGTTCCAAACCCTCAGGAGCTAATGGTGTCCTGTATCCAAGAATCAGAGCCTTTAAACTCATTAGAAGTAGGTCTGACTTCTCTCCCCTAAGTCCCACGATGCAGGGAGACCGTTGCCAGCAGCCTCCCTGAAAATAAAAAAACCTAACATAAAGTCATTTCTGAGAAACTCAGTAGAGCTCCCCTGTGTGTGACCAGTCTCCCTGGACATAATTCTAAAACTGGAGTCTGGAGGAGGGGCATAGAGGGAGGAGCCAGTTCACGCCCCTTAAAAGTCTTAAAGTGCCCATGTCTCCTGCGGATCCCGTCTATACCCCATGGTTCTTGAAGTGTCCCCAGCATCCTCTAGGACGTATGAGAAAAAGAATTAAATAAGTACCAGGTAATTTAAAAGTGTTTCTTCCATCCTGGGAAAGAACAAGAGGTCCCAGCAATACTGCGCATACACACAGGTTACTCGGACAAGAGGGAGTTTTGGACAATACATCTCCCCTGAGGGTGGCTCTGTAACATGGCGGTGGTTCAGGTCCACATCACAAGTAGGCCGACCATGGTAGAGCTGGGGTACTGTCATGTCACTTTACATCCACGCTGGGGACTTAGCACCTTTGGAAGGCTAGTTCGTAAGACCTGTGGAAGTGAAAAAGGATTAAATAAGTACCAGGTAATTTAAAAGCGTTTCATCCATCCTGGGAAAGAACAAGAGGTCCCAGCAACACTGCGCATACACACAGGTTATTCGAACAAGAGGGAGTTTTGGACAATACACCTCACCTGAGGGTGACTCTGTAACATGGCGGTAGTTCTGGTCCACATCACAAGTAGGCCGACCATGGTAGCGCTGGGGTACTGTCGTGTCACTTTACATCCACGCTGGGGACTTAGCACCTTTGGAAGGCTAGTTCGTAAGACCTGTGGAAGTGAAAAAGGATTAAGTACCAGGTAATTTAAAAGCGTTTCCTCCATCCTGGGAAAGAACAAGAGGTCCCAGCAACACTGCACATACACACAGGTTACTGGGACAAGAGGGAGTTTTGGACAATACATCTCACCTGAGGGTGGCTCTGTAACATGGCGGTGGTTCAGGTCCACATCACAAGTAGGCCGACCGTGGTAGAGCTGGGGTACTGTTGTGTCACTTTACATCCACGCTGGGTACTTAGCACTTTTGGAAGGCTACTTCGTCAGACCTGTGGAAGTGAAAACAGGATTTTGATACCTACCGGTAAATCCTTTTCTCCTAGTCCGTAGAGGATGCTGGGGTCCACTTCATGACCATGGGGTATAGACGGTTCCGCAGGAGCCATGGGCACTCTCAAGACTTTTCAATGGGTGTGAACTGGCTCCTCCCTCTATGCCCCTCCTCCAGACCTCAGTTATAGAAACTGTGTCCAGGGAGACGGACATTTTCGAGTAAAGGATTTACTTTAATACTAATGGTGAGATACATACCAGCTCACACCTCAACCATGCCGCACAACATGGCATTCAACATAACACACGTCAACAGGCATGAACCAATAACAGCAAACATGCTGAAACTAATAAAACACAACATGTGTAACTCTAATAAAAAAACTGCAGGTAAAGTACGCATTGGGACGGGTGCCCAGCATCCTCTACGGACTAGGAGAAAAGGATTTACCGGTAGGTATCAAAATCCTGTTTTCTCATACGTCCTAGAGGATGCTGGGGTCCACTTCATGACCATGGGGTTTATACCAAAGCTCCAGTACGGGGCGGGAGAGTGCGGATGACCCTGCAGCACCGATTGACCGAACTTGAGGTCTTCATCGGCTAAGGTGTCAAACTTGTAGAATTTTGCAAATGTGTTTGACCCCGACCAAGTAGCTGCTCGGCAAAGTTGCAATGCCGAGACCCACCGGGCAGCCGCCCAGGATGAGCCCACCTTCCTAGTGGAATGGGCCTTCACCGATGTCAGTAACGGCAATCCAGCCGTAGTATGAGCGTGCTGAATAATACTTCTGATCCAACGCGCAATAGTCTGCTTGGAAGCAGGACACCCAATCTTGTTGGGAGCATACAGGACAAACAAAGACTCTGTTTTCCGTATTCGAGATGTTCTAGTGACATAAATCTTCAAAGCTCTAACCACATCTAGAGACTTTGACTCAGTGAACGTGTCAGTAACTACTGGCACCACAATAGGTTGGTTTATGTGGAAAGATGAAACCACCTTTGGAAGAAAATGTTGACGAGTTCTCAACTCTGCCCTATCTTCATGGAAGATCAGGTAAGGGCTCTTGTGAGACAAGGCCCCCAACTCAGACACCCGCCGTGCGGGTGCCAATGCCAAAAGCATCACCACTTTCCAAGTGAGAAACTTAAACTCTATCTCTTGTAGTGGCTCAAACCAATCCGATTGAAGAAACTGCAACACCACATTAAGGTCCCATGGTGCCACTGGAGGCACAAATGGAGGCTGGATGTGCAGAACCCCTTTCACGAAGGTCTGAACCTCTGGAAGAGAGGCCAATTGTTTTTGGAAGAACACTGACAAGGCCGAAATCTGGACCTTGATTGACCCCAATCGGAGGCCCGCCTCCACACCAGCCTGCAGAAAATGGAGAAAACGTCCCAACTGAAACTCTTCCGTAGGAGCCTTCTTGGATTCACACCAAGACACATATTTTCTCCAAAAACGGTGGTAATGTTTTGACGTTACTCCTTTCCTGGCCTGAATAAGGGTGGGGATGACTTCCTTGGGAATACCCTTTCAGGCTAGAATCCGGCGCTCAACAGCCATGCCTTCAAACATAGCCACGGTAAGTCTTGATACATGCACGGCCCCTGCTGCAGCAGGTCCTCGCGAAGCGGAAGAGGCCGAGGATCTTCTATGAGCAACTCCTGAAGATCTGGGTACCAAGCCCTCCTTGGCCAGTCTGGGGCAATGAAGATTGCTCGAACTCTTGTTCTCCTTATGATCCTGAGCACCTTTGGGATCAGCGGAAGTGGAGGGAAGACATACACCGACCGGAACACCCACTGGGCCACTAGCGCATCCTCTGCTATTGCTTGAGGGTCTCTCGACCTGGAACAATATTTCTGAAGCTTCTTGTTGAGACGAGATGCCATCATGTCTACTTGAGGAACTCCCCAAAGACTTGTCACCTCTGCAAAGACATCTTGGTGGAGGACCCACTCTCCTGGATGGAGATCGTGTCTGCTGAGGAAGTCTGCTTCCCAGTTGTCTACTCCCGGAATGAAAATTGCCGACAGAGCCTTTACATGTCTTTCTGCCCAGAGCAGGATCTTCGTCACCTCTGCCATTGCCGCTCTGCTTTTCGTTCCACCCTGCCTGTTTATGTACGCGACTGCTGTTACATTGTCCGACTGGATCTGCACGGAATGATCTTGAAGATGTACCGCTTGTTGAAGGCCGTTGTAAATGGCACTCAATTCCAGCACGTTTATGTGAAGGCAGGCTTCCTGACTTGACCATTTTCCTTGGAAGCTTTCTCCCTGCGTGACAGCTCCCAAGCCTCGGAGACTTGCATCCGTGGTTACCAGGACCCAGTCCTGAATCCCGAACCTGCGTCCCTCTAGTAGGTGAGAACTGTGTAGCCACCACAGGAGCGAAATCCTGGCTTTGACGACAGGATTATCTTCCGGTGCATGTGTAGGTTGGATCCCGACCACTTGTCCAACAGGTCCCACTGGAATACCCTGGCATGGAACCTGCCAAACTGTATGGCCTTGTAGGCCGCCACCATCTTCCCCAACAACCGAATGCACTGATGGATCGACACACTCAATGGTTTCAATATCTGTTTTACCATTTTCTGGATTTCCAGAGCCTTTTCCACCGGAAGAAATACTCACTGAACTTCTGTGTCCAGAATCATACCGAGAAAAGAAAATCTTGTCATCGGTTCCAACTGTGACTTGGATAATTTATGATCCAACCGTGTTGTTGGAGTATTGACAGGGAGAGTGTGATGTTTTGTAACAACTGCTCCCTGGATATCGCCTTTATCAGGAGACCGTCTAGATAAGGAATTATATTGACTCCTTTTTGACGCAGGAGAACCATCATCTCCGCCATCACCTTGGTGAATACCCTCGGCGCCGTGGAGAGACTGAAAGGTAACGTCTGGAATTGTTAATGGCAATCCTGAACCGCGAATCTCAGATAAGCCTGGTGAGGAGGATAAATGGGGACATGCAGGTAAGCATCTTTTACAACAGGAACCCCTCTAGGAGTCTTATTTCGGGCACAGATGTCACATGCCCGAACCCACTGATCCACATCCCTAGCCACCGAGGACCACCACACCGCCCTAGATAGCAACTCCCGAGTTCTGGCAATACCCGGGTGACCTGCCGACTTCTTGGCATGGAATTCCAGGAACACTCGCTGTCTTAACCTAGGAGGCACAAACAAAAGACCTACCGGAAGGTCTGGAGGAGCCTGCTCCTGTGCTCTAAGGACTAATGACAAGAGGTCCTGGGTAATGCCCACTTTAATACATGATGGGGACACAATGGGCAATGGCTCCTCGGTGGTCTCCTGGATTGGAGCAAAACTCTGCGAGAGCGCATCAGCCTTGATGTTTTTTGACCCAGGGCGATATGTTATCAAAAAATTAAAGCGAGCAAAAAACAAAGCCCATCGTGCCTGCCTGGCATTGAGGCGCTTCGCTGACTCTAAATATGCCAAATTCTTATGGTCGGTGAGAATTGAGACCACAAACTTAGCCCCCTCAAGCCAGTGTCTCCACTCCTCGAGTGCATCCTTAATATCCAACAATTCCCGGTTACCCACGTCATAATTCATCTCGGCAGGCGAAAATTTACGGGAAAAGTAAGCACAGGGATGAAGGCGATTATCAGACACCCCCATCTGAGAGAGCACTGCCCCAATACCCATCTCAGAGGCATCCACCTCCACCACAAAAGGACGCTCTGGATCTGGGTGTCGCAGCACCTTGGCCGAGACAAATGCCCTTTTGAGACGGGCAAAAGCCGCTTTGGCCTCACAAGACCAGTGAGCAACATCCGCCCCTTTCTTAGTGAGTGCCACCAAGGGCGCCACTATAGACGAAAATCCAGCGATAAATCGTCTATAAAAATTCGCAAAGCCCAGAAAACGCTGAAGCGCCTTCAAACTAGTGGGCTGCACCCAATCCAGGACTGCCTGTACCTTGGAACCCTCCATTTGGAAACCTTCTGGGGAGATAATATATCCTAGAAATGCGATTTGCTGAATTTCAAATTCGCACTTCTCCAGCTTCGCCCCAAGCCGGTGGTCTCTGAGTTTCTGGAGGACTAAGCGTACATGCTTCCTATGTTCCTCCAGGGAATGGGAGAAGATTAGGATGTCATCTAAGTATACAACTAAGAATCTATCCAAATATTCCCTGAGCACATCGTTCATGAAGTCCTGGAAGACTGCCGGGGCATTACAGAGCCCAAAAGGCATCACCAAATATTCATAATGCCCTGAGTGGGTATTAAAGGCAGTCTTCCATTCATCCCCCTCTCTTATTCGGATTAGATTGTACGCACCGCGTAGGTCAATCTTAGAAAAAATGGTGGCAGTACGAAGCTGGTCAAACAAGACCGAAATGAGAGGCAGTGGGTATGAGTTTTTAATCGTGATACGGTTCAATTCCCTGAAGTCGATGCAGGGTCGCAACGAACCGTCCTTTTTACCCACGAAGAAGAACCCCGACCCAACTGGAGACTGTGAAGGTCTGATAAATCCCTTAGCCAAGTTCTCCTGAATGTACTCTGCCATAGCCTGAGTCTCAGGACGTGACAGGTAGTACAACCTGCTCTTGGGAAGCTTAGCATTCGGCAACAAATCAATGGCACAGTCATAGGGGCGATGGGGAGGTAGTACCTCTGCAACTCTTTTGGAGAATACGTCCGCAAAATCTGCATAACATCCTGGCAATCCTGGCAAACTTAGCTGCGAAAGCCTGACTGGAAGGCTCAAGCAACTCCTGAAACAATCAGTACCCCAACTAAGAATCTCCCCAGAGACCCAGTCAAATTGAGGATTGTGGGCCCTTAACCAGGGTAACCCCAACACCAATGGGGCAAAAGTACAGACAGTCACATAAAAGGACAATTTTTCAGAGTGTGTGGCTCCAATAAACAAAGAAATCTGGCTAGTGCAAGAGGTAATTTTACCCTGGGATAATGGTTCCCCGTTTAACCCACAAATCTCAATTTCCGATGCCAAGGGTACTAAGGGAACAGAGTGTTTAAGGGCGAATTGGCGGTCCATAAAAACCCAGTTGGCCCCACTGTCCACAAAGGCCTCAGTCTTGACAGTTTGACCGAGGATCTTCAAGGTCACCGGAATGATAAAAGTCTTCTTGGGAAATTCTGACTTCTGGCCTGACAGGATATTTCCCATCACCCTCAGGCCCTGAAGTTTTCCGGCTTTTCTGGGTATGATACTACCACATGACCTTTATTCCCAGAGTACAAACATAACCCCTGCTGTCTCCTCCGCGTCTTCTCACGCGAGGAGAGGCGGGTAGCCCCAATCTGCATAGGCTCCTCGGAAAATTCCTCAGAGTCTGAGGTTCCCTTGGGAAAGAAGGAAACCTCGGTCTCCCTTTCAAGCCTGCACTCTCTCAGCCGTCTATCCACCCGAATGGATAACTGCATGAGCTGATCCAAGCTATCAGGCAAGGGATATTGTACCAGTTGGTCTTTTAACTGGTTAGAAAGACCTCTTCGGTACTGGTGTCTCAGAGCTGGGTCATTCCATTGGGTATCATGGGCCAACCTCCGAAACTCCGTACAATAAACCTCAACTGGCCTTCGCCCTTGCTTAAGGATCGAAATCTGAGCCTCGGCTGAGGCCGTCTTGTCAGGGTCATCATACAACATGCCCAGTGCCGTAAAAAAAGCATCAACACTTTTAAGCGACGGACAGTCAGGCTGCAACCCATATGCCCAGACCTGTGGGTCTCCTTGTAGCAAGGAAATCACTTTGCCCACCCGCTGAATCTCCGACCCAGAAGACTGAGGCCTAAGCTGGAAATATAGCTTGCAGCTCTCCTTGAAACAAAAGAACTGCGAGCGATCTCCAGAAAAACGATCCGGGAGATTTACTTTCGGCTCCTTAACCCCTGAAGGTACTGCTGCTGCGGGAGCTCCACCAGCGGCCTGCGAGGTGTGCATTTTAATGGACAAATCATCAAATTGTCGAGTCAGGACCTGCCCCTGATCGACCACCTGTTGCAAAGTATTTTGAGGGGTATGCTCCATATTCCCACAAAATTTCAACAGGAGTATTAGGCTGCTGAATATTTTATTCACACCAGTGCCAGCAGGAATGTACTGGTGTCTGAACGGAGAGGGATGCAAAACAAATGAACTCACACACAGACTGGGGAATATGACATTACATACACAGAAGGTGATAGGGTAACAAAATAAACACAAAGTGAACAGAGAAGCCCAAAGGCTAAGAAACTGGGTGTCTCCCTAGTATCAGGAATGCTCAGATGGAAAGAAGCGAGATGTAGTGATTTAATACGTAGAGAACCCGAAATGCTGTTGCTAAGGGCAACAGCAAAACCCTAAAGGGTTACCAACGGGTGTGGCAGTAAACTCCTTGGTCAGAGATGGAATAATAGACACAAGGAGAGTCTCCACAATCCTAGTCCTCACTTGCAGTGCACTGGTTCAGCTTACTGCCACTAAACTGACACCTGAACACCTTGCACAGTGAGAAAGGATTTTGGCAGGCAAGTCTGAGAATACAGCCGCAAACTTGCTAGGTTCACAGAGTAGCAAAAGAACCCCAGCAGGTTAAACGACTGACTCCAGTCTTACTGCTAGGTCTGGATTGGCAGAGTGTAATACCAAATCCCAAGGCCTATTTGCAGTAAGCAACAAACAAATACAAAGTTTACACAGTACTAGCTAGCTTTCAGGAACTGACTAACCAACAAAGATTCAGCAGCATCTGCCTAACCTGAGAAGAGGGTTTTATAGCAGGTGCTGTCCACGCCCCACTCAGACCTCACAGACTGTGAGCACAAAAACCAGCACCGGATCCCCTGCCGTGCACAGAGCCTGTAACCACTGCAGAGCAAAAGACCCGAACCGGAGTATCAGCTACGCTCAGGTTACTCCGCTAGCACTTGTCTCCCGGTTGCCATGACGACGTGGCAGCACAGAGCAGGAGACCCTAACACCCATGCAGGCTCTTGGTGTGCCGGCAGCACCACCACATTACACTTCTGTGTCCCTAAAATGGTTTCCTCCGGGGAGGAACTCCCTGCCTCTGACATGTCTTACACACGTGAAAAACACACACACAGACACACTGGGACTTATAGGGGACAGACCCACAGTAAAATCTGTCAGAGGGACACTGTTTAGGAGCAGCCAGTTCACAACCCCAGTGCCAGTATCTAATGCCTGTGAACACAGAATGCCCACTGACATGCAGCGCTTTTTACACAGTAAAACACACTTGTAAAGCACCAAATTCGCTTGTGCCCCCCCCCCCCCCCCCCGTTTTGCACCCTGATACTTGTAGTCAGAAGTGAAGGAGGACCAGCGATGTTTCTGCAGCCTGAGGAGAGAGAAAATGGCACTGAGCAGTGTGCTGGCTGCCTGAGGAAGAAGCTCCGCCCTTTTTACCTCAGAAACTTTTCATAATATTTATACTGGCGGGGGTAGGGCTGTGCCTGGGCATCTTATGCCCCCTTTTTGCCAGTTCATAGAGGTGTTTTTGCTGCCCAGAGCGCCCCCCACGCCCTGCACCCTGCAGTGCCTGTGTGTGTGGGCAGCAATGGCGCGCTGCGCTCCCGCCAGCCGCGCTGTACCTCAGCCGTCACTTTTCTTGATAGAAGATCTGTCTTCTTCTACTCACCTGTCTTCTGACTTCTGGCTCTGTGAGGGGGTGACGGCGTGCTGTGGGAGTGAGCATCTAGACACGGCTAGTGTTCAGTACCCTTCAGGAGCTAATGGTGTCCTGTCAGCCAGAAGCAGAGCCATGAAACTCTTCAGGAAGTTGGTTCCTACTTCTGCCCCCTCAGTCCCATGAAGCAGGGAGACTGTTGCCAGCAGTTCTCCCTGAAAACAAAAAACCTAACATAAGTCTTTTCAGAGAAGCTCAGTAGAGCTCCCCTAGACTGCATCCAGTCTGCCTGGGCACATTTCTAAAACTGAGGTCTGGAGGAGGGGCATAGAGGGAGCAGCCAGTTCACACCCATTGAAAAGTCTTGAGAGTGCCCATGGCTCCTGTGGAACCGTCTATACCCTATGGTCATGAAGTGGACCCTGGCATCCTCTAGGACGTATGAGAAAAAGGATTAAGTACCAGGTAATTTAAAAGCGTTTCCTCCATCCTGGGAAAGAACAAGAGGTCCCAGCAACACTGCACATACACACAGGTTACTCGGACAAGAGGGAGTTTTGGGCAATACATCTCACCTGAGGGTGGCTCTGTAACATGGCGGTGGTTCAGGTCCACATCACAAGTAGGACGTCCATGGTAAAGGGGGGTAAACTTGCACAATAACTGCAGCAACCCAACAACAGGAAACAACTGGGGATAACAGGACGTCAACGGGACGTAAATGGTAATGAGAAGGGCCATCAACAGGACGTGAACTGGACATCAACACGACGTCAACTGGACAACGCTGTAATACATAAATAAACATTTTTTAAAAAATATGACAATCTCAGTTTACATGAAAATACAAATATTACAAGTATACTCACAGGCAGAGGAAAAAAACATGTCGATAATCATCCTTCGAGATTCATCTCCTTCGTCCATACCCACCGGTGGAGAAGAAGAACGGTTCCCATGGCGGAAAGCCCTGCGATGACGAGTCACCAGCAAACGGTTTGCGACACATATGTTGTGTAAAATACAACATGCATTTACCATGCCGCAAACCTTCGCCGGTGAGTACAAAAGAGCACCACTGGAAGTGTCTAAACATCTACACCGGCTATTAAGTACACCAAAGGCACACTCAATGTGTGTCTCTTGGTACCGTTCTTCAGCTTCACCGACAGGATTAGACAATGGGGTCAAGAGCCAAGATTTGTTGGGATAACCAGCATCACCTATGGGAAAAAGAAAAATGGTGGGTAATATTAACAAAAAAAAATAAAAAAAAAATTACCTAACAGCCAGCCACCCGGCATTTGTCCTGTCTCAAAATCCTCAAACAGCGATGACTGGCTTAGGATGAAGGAGTCGTGAGATGACCCAGGAAATCCCACAAAAAGATTCGTAAATTTCATATTTGCATCACAGACCGCCTGTATATTCATGGAATGGAAGCGTTTTCGGTTACGAAAACATTCTTCGGAATTCCGTGGCGGCCTAATGTGCATGTGGGTACAGTCAATCGCACCCAGAACATTGGGAAATTTGTGTTCGGTGAAAAAGCTTAATTTAATCTTACGCCATCCGTTGTCCGTATCTGGAAATCTGATGAACTGGGTCGTCAATTTGCGGAAAGCCCTAATGACCTGGGTTATACAGCGCGACAGTGTTTGAGACAAATTAAGCTGGAATGTGCCTGACGCCAAAAAATGTAACGTAGCCAGCAGTTTCTGGAAACCTCTGACTGTACGATTGGTCTCAGCCTCCAACAGATCGTACAGCGAATATATTTCGCGAGTCGATAATCAATAATTTTGAATCACCTCAAACTCGGAGAGATCCTCCAGTTCACACATAGGGGGTGATTCCAAGTTGTTCGCTCGCTGGCTGCTTTTAGCAGCATTGCACACGCTAAGCCGCTGCCTACTGGGAGTGTATCTTAGCATAGCAGAATTGCTAACGAAAGCTTCGCTAATTTTCTCGTAATGATTACCCCGCAGTTTCTGAGTAGCTCCAGACTTACTCAGCCATTGCGACCAGCTCAGTCCTTTTCGTTCCTGGTTTGATGTCACAAACACACCCAGCGTTCGCCCAGCCACTCCCCCGTTTCTCCAGCCACTCCTGCGTTTTGCAACTCGAACGCCTGCGTTTTTCCTCACACTCCCATAAAACGGCCAGTTTCCGCCCAGAAACACCCACTTCCTGTCAATCACACTACGATCAGCACAGCGATGAAAAAGCTTCATTATGCCGTGAGTAAAATACCTAACTTTTGTGTAAAATAACTAAGCACATGCGCTCTGCGAACCCGTCAACGAGCGAACAACTCGGAATGACCCCCCTAGTGCGATACTGGCGTGGACGTGGAAATGAAACACGCACTACTGACTCACCCAATGCAGACATTTGCTGACCACGATCCTGATGTTCATCAGCCTTTTCTTCCTCCATACTTGCAGCCAGCATGAACATCACAATCTGGTCAGAAAAAGGCTCCATTATTGTAGTCAGTAAAAAAATAGGATATAGATGCTGTAAAACGCAGGGATTGTCCTAAAAATTGATTCCATAAGAGAGCTGACTGTAATGGCTCCTCTCCCTGAAGTTTTAAAAACGGGAGTGAGGAGAGAGGAGTGGCTTTGGAGAAGTGTATCCTGGGTAACACTGTGAAATCATGGGTACATTTCCCTCAGCCGAATAAAGGAAAAAAAAATATTTTAAAAAATCGATTATATAGTACTGTGGGTCATAAATAGAAAAACCAAGTAGATAATCCCTTGAAATATAAATAGATATGCTATTAGCAATCAAAAAAGCACCAAAAAATAAATGTAATTAAAATTTCTTATCAGCTCACGACAGAAAAAGGAGGCGCAATGAAATTGACAAAATGACTGTCGAAAAGCACTGATGTTGAATCAACATTTTTCAATTGAATATACTTTTGTCGAAATGCCGCATTTTTATCATTACAGAAATGAAATTGTCGAATGGTCAAAAGTCGAAACTGAAATTAAATGTTTTTTGTCGATAAGTGCTGTATTGAATTGTCGAATCCGATTCAACATGGTTTTTTGGTCGAATAAGCTCCGTTTTTCGACAATTTCACTAATTCGACTGCAATTGAATATACCCCTTAGGATTCCTCGGATGAATCCTTGAGGGCTAGACTTGCTGCTGCTGCTGGGGTGACTATTCATCCCAGAATGGGATCAAGAAAACTACTAGTAGTTTCAAACAGCAATTGGCTGTGAAACAATCCTTTGCAATAGGGACCAGGTATGAAAGCTGCCATCCAGTTGCACAGCAGATCATTGAAGCTATGACAGCTATGCTAGTGTTAGATCTGCATCCAATATCTGCCATTAATGCATCTATTTTTAGACAGTTTATTGAGGTCCTCCTGTGTCCCCACTACCATATTCCATCTCGGTTCCATTTTACTAGCAATTCCTCACCTGTACCAACACGTAAATAAAAATGAATTCTTGGCATACAAAATGCCATTATACCCACTGTCCACTTAACAGATATGTGGACAAGCAGTACTGGTCAAACTAAAGATTGCATGACTGTGACAGACCACTGGATAGGTGTATGGCCTTCAGCAGCAGCAGCAGTATGTAACACAAAACGCCAGCTCTTTCACGTGCAGGCTAAATCTGGTAAGAAAAGTATTAAAAAGCATCAAAGTATGTCATAGCAAAATAGCTTACCCCACTAGGACTCCCCTCAGTGTGAGAGCATTTTACAGGTCCTTAACTATGGGTGTGCCTGAGGTGCCTAGCACAAAGCGCATATGCAGCACATATGCTCTGTGGGCGCAGAAGCACCACAATGTGAGTAACTATGCGGGGGGGCATCTGGGTGAATTTGAACACATCCCATGTTTTGTGCACATAATCAACTTGGTAGTACAGAAATAAAATAAAAATGACAGGTGTATGCCAGAGATGCTGTTTGTGGCCTGAAAAATGTTGGGACATTTTTGCGTACAGCAGCAGCATGTAGAAGATTGCAGTGGCTTCTAGAACAGTTCAATTTGTTATGCCACCAACTCAAGCAAGACGTAGAAACAAGGTGGAATTCCACCCTTTATATGCTTCAGCAAATGGAGGAACAGCAACAAGCCATCCAAACGTACACAACAAGCCATCATGACATGGGGGGAGATGTACTAAGCCTGAAAAGTGATAAATATCACGGTGATAAAGCACCAGCCAATCGGCTCCTAACTGCCATGTCACAGGCTGTGTTGGAAAAATGACAGTTAGGAGCCAATTGGCTGGTGCTTTATCACAGTGATATTTATCACTTTTCAAGCTTAGTACATCTGGCCCATAGGGAGAGGTTCCGTTTTATGCAAGATACTGAAACTGTCATGTCCCACGATATATGTTTTCATATGCTTGTCATGATACTACTATTGCAAAGCTTTGCATCTTGTTAAAATTTGTTCCTCCTGATTTCCTGTAGCTAGATTCTGATGTCATTAGCCCTCCCCTTCTTCTGGTCTTTAGATCTTTGTGCATCTGCCATTTTAACCTTCCTGTTGAGTTCTGGCAAATTATCATCTTTTCACCTACTGTTTGTGCATAACTACAAGAATATCAGCTTGAAATAAACCCTCATTTGAATTCTTCATACATGCCTCTTCAATTGAGTTGACACTATCTGACAAGATCTCTTAGGGTAAGTACATACATACACTGAGGAACTGTCTCAGGAGCCTTACACTTACAGCCTGGTTATTAAGTCAGAATAGAAACCATTTTAAATAATAACAGGTAATTGTCTTAATTAGACAAATGGAAAAGCAGCTCAAGAAACTGAAGGAGATGAAACAAAGCGATTCTGCTATGTTGGAATTGTACAGTATATCAAGTTTATTATTCATGTCACTAGGACCCAAGGGTTGTCAACATTTTGAAATTGGATGACTACATTTTGGCGATCATACGTGATCCTAGGATTAAGTCGTATGTAATATCTTTCTTTCCAACTTACACAGATCGTAAGAGCTGCAAAGAGATCCTTGTGAGCAAATTGGCAGCTCAAGTGGCACGTGACATGATGAAGTCTCCTTCAATTTCTCCTGCTGCAACTGCTGCCACAAAAAACTGAGCTTTTCAAAGAAACCCATTAGTGATGATTATGAGTCAACTGAGCACACCAGAGTGACATAATATTTTGATATCTGGTCAGGTCTAAAAGAATTGCCCCAAATTAGTGACACCTATACCATGACTCAATCTAATATGACAACTATCAATAGAATGGTGGAGTATTATTTCAATGACAGTGTACAAATGAGCATGTTAAACAGTTCATTTGACTACTATACAAACTCGTCATGCTTTGCTTAAGCTGCCCACCCTCCAGTGTGTACTCTGAAAGAGAATTGTGGCATCAGGCGGCATAGTTGGGAACCTTGTGAAAGATAGGAGTAGAAGGCTACTTCCTCAAAATATAGAAATGATAATATTTGTGAAATAAACTACAATTTCAGCGAGGAAGACCTTTCCCACCAATTACATAGAAGGGGATGTCGTTTTTGTGACCAGTGGTCACATAAAAAATAGCCAAAACATCAAAAATAATCCAGATCCAAAACCAAAACATGAGGGTCAGTGCACTCTAGTTTTTACAGGCTTCACCTGAGGCCACCTCCTGCCTTCCACTTGGTGGGTCTCTTACTTAGTAAATATTATTTTACCTTGTTTTGCAGGAATCTACTTGGATGTATGCGCCTATCTATTTTGTTGGTTTCTCCTATGAATTGGGCATCAAAGTCACCTTTTGCATGCAAAGGTTAAGTTGGAGGATCACTACTTTCTTGTCTATTTGACATGGTACATCAGTTTGGTACCCTGATGTGTTGATTGAGCACTTGGATGTAGTGACTTGGGTGTAGTGACTTGGGTACCAATTCGTCATTGGACCTTTGATATGAGATGGTTCACGACATTAAGGTGATTGTTAGTTAGTCCTTGTGTTCCTTTGTCTGGTCCACTATGATTCCCAGGCGGTCCTGGCATGGGGATGTTTCTGGGTGTCATTATGGATAAGGCGAGGTGGAAGATTAATTTGTTGGTTGCCCATATTGTTGTGGAATTAGGCAGTATGGTTGTTGAACACCTGTTGAATAGGTTTAGAGATTTTCATTTGATCTGTCCTGATGGTGTGCACCATACGAATTAGGGTGTTTTGTTGTCTTTGGAGACTGTCTTTCAGACAGTTTAGTTTAGGCGATTGAGAAGGGCAATTGGCCCTGCAAATGTGATGGAGGATAGTTGATAGGCATAAGACGTTTTGGCCATTGGTCAACTGTGAGTTCTTTCTTACCTACACCAGTAGATTTTTTGTTTATTGAAGTTAATTAAATAAAATTCTGATCTTTAACCACTTAACTGGCATGGTCAGATCACATGCGACAGCGCCACCCCACTGTGTCCCCTACTTTTTGACGAGGAGGTCCATTCTGCAGATGTGCATAATATAATATTTGAACATTTAAAATAATATTTTTTTCAACTATATAAAATGTAAAAAAACTACATGAATGGTTTTGTAAGGAAAAATCATCAGTTAAGTGGTTAAATGTCATATTGTTGCCTATGTCTTTATTTTATGTAAGTTTAGAAAGTTTAAGTTGAGTACTGCAATAGTGGTTTAGTAGTTTGACATAGCATTTATATTCCTTACAAATGAAATGTGCAAAACTAATGTACTCACTCTTTCAACAATTGTTAGACATCCATATCTTATTAATTATTAATTTCTCTAGCATCCATAAGAGATATTGGGGACAGATTTAGCACGATGGGGTATAGACGGGTCCAAAGGAGCCAGTGCACTTTAAATTTCTTTAACTGGGTGTGCTGGCTCCTCCTCCCTATGCCACTTCCCACAGGCAGTTTAGAAAAAAGTGCCCTCAGGAGAGGATGCACACTCAAGAGTTTTTTCTTCAATTTCATTTAAACATTTACTTGCCCACCCACCCTGAGGGGATCTCGTGGTGGGAACTCGGTTACGTCACTACAGCCACATCTGCGACAGTTCCTGCCAAGTTGCCTGGGTAAGGGACCTTATCTCTCAGGATTGCAAACTGTAGTTCGACGGTCTCCTCCCCAATGATTTTTCAAATCAGGCTTGTCAGTTTTGGAAAATATGCATGTTACGATACTACTGGCCATCGACAAGTTGGTCCAGTACCAGGTCATTGTTCCAGTGCCCCTGCTACAGCACTGACAAGGTTACTACTCCAGTCTGTTCGTAGTGCCAGACGGTTATGTGAGATCCATTTTGAATCTGAAATCCTTGAATTCAAACCTGAAGGTTTTTAAATTCAAGATGGAAACTTTGAGAGCTGTGATCACGGGCCTGGAACAACAGGAATTCCTTGTGTCCCTGGATATCAAGGATGCCTACCTACATATCCGAATTTGGCCTCCTCATCAGGCCTATCTGCGGTTCACCCTACTGAAAGATTACTACCAGTTTCAGGCGTTGCCCTTCGGCCTGTCTACAGCTCCGAGGGTATTCACAAAGGTGATGGCGGAAATGATGTTCCAGCTCAGAGTCCAGGGGGTCAACATTGTCCCTTACCTGGATGATCTCCTGTTAAAAGCAAGTTCCAGGGAGCTTCTACTGCTCCATATAGATCGCACTATCCAACTTCTGTCTCACCACAGGTGGATCCTCAATATACAGAAGTCTCAACTGGAACCGTCTCAAAGGCTCCTGTTTCTGGGTATAATACTGGATACTGTAGCTCAGAGAGTGTTCCTCCCAGAGGACAAGGTGAGAACACTTCAAGAGATGGTTTGCATGGTTCTCCGACCTGCTTGAGTTTCCATTCATCTTTGCATTAAATTGTTGGGAAAATGGTGGCCTTGTACGAGGCTATACAGTTTGGCAGGTTCCATGCCAGACCCTTCCAATTGGACATCCTGAGCAAGTGGTCCGGTTCACATCTTCAGATGCACCAAATGATTCAGCTGTCACCCCAGGCCAGGATTTCACTCCTGTGGTGGTTACTGTCTTCCAACCTGCTTGAAGGTCGACGTTTTGGGATTCAGGATTGGATCCTCCTCACAAAGGATGCGAGCCTGAGAGGATGGGGAGCTGTCACTCAGGGGGTGCAGCAGAGCCAGCCCTAACCAATATGATGCCCTAGGCAAGATTTTGGCTGGTGCCCCTTAGCACCACCGCTAGTTCTGCGTCTGATCCTGCACCCCTTTCCCAGCACCATCACCCCCCACCCATAGTAGTCCTTTTTTTCCCCTACCCAATGTAATTTAAATAAGAACAGTGTGCACATTCGGCGCACAGCCCAAAAAGATATGTGTTTTTGCTGGCAAGGGGCATGGCCACACAATAGTACCCCCAATTCAAATTATGCCTCACAGTAGTGCAACTTTATTCACAATTTATCATGTGATAGTGTCCCTTATTCACATTACATCACACAGTAGTACCAATTTACCTTATATACGTTACTTCACACAGTAGTGCCCCTAATTCACATAACATCATACTGAATTGCTCCTTATTCACATTACACCACACCATATTGCTCTTTATTCACATTACACCACACCATATTGCTCTTTATTCACATTAGACCACACAGTAGTGCCCTTTCTATACGTCACGCCACACAGTAGAGCACCTTATACACATAATGCCACACACTGGTAATGCATTTATACACATAATACCACACAGTAATGCCCCTTACACATATGACGCACATTATTAATGTCCTTATAAACATAGTGCGCCTTACACATTATGCCAACCCTTACTAATGCCATTATACACATAATTTCCCTTACACATATGCCGCACATTGTTAATGCCCTTATACACATAATGACGCACATAATGTCCCTTACACATATGCCGCACATTATTAGTGCCCTTATACACATAATGACACACATAGTGCCCCTTACACATATGTTACACATTATTAATGCCCTTATACAAATAATGACACATATAGTTCCTGGCGTGAGTCAACTGGCAGCTCTGCTAACGTCGGGTGCCTATTTTTTATGAAAATGCATCTTATTTGCATTGCTATGTGGCTAGGATGCACACGCAGCTTCTGCTGATTAAAATGATATGCAGCATGCCTATATATTGTGTGCGACTGTGGCTGTATCTGCATACGAAATGCTGCACACAGAATATAGGCATGCCGCATATCATTTTAATCAGCAGAAGCTGCTTGTGCCCCTAGGCATACCAGATGCCCTAGGCAATTGCCTAGTTTGCCTATGCCTAAGGCCGGCTCTGGGGTGCAGTTCCAGGGCAGGTGGTCTGCCCAAGAGGCCATACTTCCAATCAACATTCTGGAACTTTGGGTTATCTACAATGCTCTGATCCAGGCCTCCCCCCTACTCAGGGATCAGGCGATCAATGTTCAGTCAGACAATGCCACAGCTATGGCTTACATCAATTGACAGGGAGGGACAAAAAGCAGGGCCTGCATGCGAGAAGTGTTAAAAATACTTCTCTGGGCGGAAAGAAATGCAAGAGCGCTGTCCGCAATTTTCATTCCAGGAGTGCACAACTGGGAAGCGGACTTCCTGAGTCATTACGACCACCACCCGGGGGAGTGGGGATTACATCCTCAGGTGTTTCAACAGATTGTCGACAGGTGGGTATACCCGCAGATCGACATGATGACGTCTTGCCTCAACAAGAAGCTTCGTTGCTACTGCTCACGAACCAGAGACCCTCAGGTGAGTGCAGTAGATGCACTGACGTTGCCTTGGCCTTACTGGCTGGTTTACCTATTTTCTCCGATTCCGTTGATCCCAAGGGTGCTCCAGTGGATCACACATCACAGAGTACAAGCAATCCTGATTGCGTCGGATTGGCCCCAAAGGCCGTGGTACGCAACTCTTCTGGACATGTCCATAGAAGACCCTTGGCCTCTGTCGCTAAGAAAAGATCTTCTTCAGCAAGGACCATTTGTCTACCCGGACTTACGGCAGCTTCGTTTGACGGCTTGGAAGTTGAGCGGAACATCCTAGCTCACAAAGGGCTTTCCAAAAATGTCATTGCCACTATGGTGCAAGCCAGAAAACCTGTGTCGTCAAAACAATATCATCATATCTGGAGGAGATATGTCTCTTTGTGCGAGGAATTCGTATTCTATATAAGGAGCCGCGTGTCGCCGCCATTTTCACTCGTGATTTGGAGATGATAGCGAGAGGACGTGGCTGCGTTCTCTCAGTTTCTGTGTTCACTGTGCTTCAAATATCTGTGCTCAGTGTGCTGCAAATATCTGTACTCAGTGTGCTTGCAAATATCTGTGCTCAGTGTGCTGAAAATATCTACGTTCTCTGCCTGAAAAATGCTCCATATCTGTGCTGCATTGTAGTATATTGGGGGTCATTCCGAGTTGTTCGCTCGGTAAAAATCTTCGCATCGCAGCGATTTTCCGCTTAATGCGCATGCGCAATGTCCGCAGTGCGACTGCGCCAAGTAAATTTGCTATGCAGTTAGGAATTTTACTCACGGCTTTTTCATCGTTCTGGCGATCGTAATGTGATTGACAGGAAATGGGTGTTACTGGGCGGAAACAGGCCGTTTTATGGGCGTGTGGGAAAAAACGCTACCGTTTCCGGAAAAAACGCAGGAGTGGCCGGAGAAACGGAGGAGTGTCTGGGCGAACGCTGGGTGTGTTTGTGACGTCAAACCAGGAACGACAAGCACTGAACTGATCGCAGATGCCGAGTAAGTCTGAAGCTACTCAGAAACTGCTACGAGGTGTGTAATCGCAATATTGCGAATACATCGTTCGCAATTTTAAGATGCTAAGATTCACTCCCAGTAGGCGGTGGCTTAGCGTGAGCAAATCTGCTAAAATCCGCTTGCGAGCGAACAACTCGGAATGACCCCCATAGTAGGAGGACAGTGCAGAATTTTGCTGAACACCAGTATATATATAGCAGTACGGTACAGTAGTCCACTGCTCTACCTCTGTGTCGTCAAGTATACTATGCATCCATACCTGTGCTGCATTTTATTTGTGCGCAGTATATAGTAGGAGGACAGTGCAGAATTTTGCTGAACACCAGTATATATATAGCAGTACGGTACAGTAGTCCACTGCTCTACCTCTGTGTCGTCAAGTATACTATGCATCCATACCTGTGCTGCATTTAAGTTGTGCGCAGTATATAGTAGGACAGTGCAGAATTTTGCTGACCAGCAGTATATATATAGCAGTACAGTACAGTTATCCACTGCTCTACCTCTGTGTCGTCAAGTATACTATGCATCCATACCTGTGCTGCATTTAAGTTGTGCACAGTATATAGTAGGAGGACAGTGCAGAATTTTGCTGACCACCAGTATATATATAGCAGTACGGTACAGTAGTCCACTGCTCTACCTCTGTGTCGTCAAGTATACTATGCATCCATACCTGTGCTGCATTTAAGTTGTGCGCAGTATATAGTAGGAGGACAGTGCAGAATTTTGCTGACCACCAGTATATATATAGCAGTACGGTACAGTAGTCCACTGCTCTACCTCTGTGTCGTCAAGTATACTATGCATCCATACCTGTGCTGCATTTTAGTTGTGCGCAGTATATAGTAGGAGGACAGTGCAGAATTTTGCTGACCACCAGTATATATATAGCAGTACGGTACAGTAGTCCACTGTTCTACCTCTGTGTCATCAAGTATACTACAAAAGTTCAGTAAAATGACCCAAAAATCAAAATTAAAAGCGTATGATGAGAAGCGTAAACTTGCCAATATGCCATTTACGACACGGAGTGGCAAGGAACGGCTGAGGCCCTGGCCTATGTTCATGGCTAGTGGTTCAGATTCATATGAGGATGGAAGCACTCATCCTCTCGCTAGAAAACTGCAGTGCCACTCCTAGATGGGCCAGGTGTTTGTGTCGGCCACTTGGGTTGCTTAGCTTAGCCATCCAGCGACTTGGTGCACCTCTTTTTTTCTTTGCCTCATGTGCTGTTTGGGGACTATTTTTTAAATCTGCCATCCTGTCTGACACTGCAGTGCCACTCTTAGATGGGCCAGGTGTTTGTGTCGGCCACTTGGGTCATTTAGCTTAGTCACACAGCTACCTCATTGCACCTCTTTTTTTCTTTGCATCATGTGCTGTTTGGGGACTTTTTATTAAATCTGCCATCCTGTCTGACACTGCAGTGCCACTCCTAGATGGGCCAGGTGTTTGTGTCGGCCACTTGGGTTGCTTAGCTTAGTCACACTGCTACCTCATTGCACCTCTTTTTTTCTTTGCATCATGTGCTGTTTGGGGACTATTTTTTAAATCTGCCATCCTGTCTGACACTGCAGTGCCACTCCTAGATGGGCCAGGTGTTTGTGTCGGCCACTTGGGTCGCTTAGCTTAGTCACACAGCTACCTCATTGAACCTCTTTTTTTCTTTGCATCATGTGCTGTTTGGGGACTATTTTTTAAATCTGCCATCCTGTCTGACACTGCAGTGCCACTCCTAGATTGGCCAGGTGTTTGTGTCGGCCACTTGGGTCGCTTAGCTAAGTCACAAAGCTACCTCATTGCACCTCTTTTTTTCTTTGCATCATGTGCTGTTTGGGGACTATTTTTTAAATCTGCCATCCTGTCTGACACTGTAGTGCCACTCCTAGATGGGCCAGGTGTTTGTGTCGGCCACTTGGGTCGCTTAGCTTAGTCACACAGCTACCTCATTGCACCTCTTTTTTTTCTTTGCATCATGTGCTGTTTGGGGACTATTTTTTAAATCTGCCATCCTGTCTAACACTGCAGTGCCACACCTAGATGGGCCAGGTGTTTGTGTCGGCCACTTGGGTTGCTTAGCTTAGTCACACAGCTACCTCATTGCACCTATTTTTTTCTTTGCATCATGTGCTGTTTGGGGACTTTTTTTTAAATCTGCCATCCTGTCTGACACTGCAGTGCCACTCCTAGATGGGCCAGGTGTTTGTGTCGGCCACTTGGGTCATTTAACTTAGTCACACAGCTACCTCATTGCACCTCTTTTTTTCTTTGCATCATGTGATGTTTGGGGACTATTTTTTAAATCTGCCATCCTGTCTGACACTGCAGTGCCACTCCTAGATGGGCTAGGTGTTTGTGTCGGCCACTTGGGTCGCTTAGCTTAGCCATCCAGTGACCTCGGTGCAAATTTTAGGACTAAAAATAATATTGTGAGGTGTGAGGTGTTCAGAATAGACTGGAAATTAGTGGAAATTATGGTTATTGAGGTTAATAATACTATGGGATCAAAATGACCCCCCAAATTCTATGATTTAAGCTGTTTTTGAGGGTTTTTTGTAAAAAAAAACACCCGAATCCGACAAAAAATTTTCAGGGAGGTTGTGCCAAAACGCGTCCGAATCTAAAACACGGCCGCGGAACCGAATCCAAAACCAAAACATAAAACCCGAAAAATTTCCGGTGCACATCACTAGTTCTGACGCTTCGGCTCCTCCGGAAACTTTGGATGTTGTGCATGCTTTGAAGATCTATGTTAGGCGCACAGCTCGGGTCAGGAAGATGGATTACTTATTCGTGCTTTATGATGCACAGAAAAAGGGTTGTCCTGCTTCAAAGCAGACTACTGCTTGTTGGATTAGGCTTACTATCCAACAGGCCTATGTGTCTGCAGCCTTTCCTGTTCCTCAGTCTCTGAGGCTGCCCATAGAGTCTCGACCTTGCAACTATGCCGAGCGGCTACCTAGTCAGGAATGAACACTTTTGTGAAATTCTGCAAATTTGATATCCTGGCCAAAGAGGATACCCAGTTTGGGCAAGCAGTGCTACAGCAGTCTCTGCACATTCCTGCCCATTCTGGAAGCTTTGGGACATCCCAATAGTACTAAATCTGTCCCCAGTATCCCTTATGGATGCTAGAGAAAAAAGGATTTTAAATACCTAACGTAAATCCTTTTCTCATAGTCCATAAGGGATAGTGGGCAGCCGCCGCTGTGTGGTGACTTCTGCAGGTTATCTGTTCTGTGTTTCCTGTTCAGGTGTTGCTGTTTTCTGTTGCCAGCCGTTGCTGGCAAGGTTATGTTATGGTGTGCTTGTGTGTAAATCTCACCACACTTCTTGTTGTCATGTTTCCTTCTCTCAAGTATGTCCTTTCTCCTTCGGGAACTGTTTTACCTATAACTGCCTGTGGGAGGGGGCATACAGGGGAGGAGCCAGCACACCCAGTTGAAGAATTTTAAAGTGCACTGGCTCCTTTGGACCCGTCTAAACCCCATTGTACTAAATCTGTCCCCAATATCCCTTATGGACTATGAGAAAAGGATTTACCGGTAGGAATTGAAAATCCTATTTTTACTTACAATAATTCACTCAGAAAACAAAAGTCAGCTAAAGTGTGAAACAAGAGCCACCTTGTGGCCATTACTAATGTGACGGACAAACAGGTATTTTCATGTATCATATCACACAAGCCACGGCAAACTTACAAATGTCAAGTGATGAAATACATGCATAAGCTGTTGTGTAATATACTGATATACTGTATTCATTTCACATATACAAATGATTGGGACTAGGCATGAGCAAAACAATTCGGCATGTTTCAGAATTTGTTGGGTTTTAACATTTTGTTTTTGGCCAACACACAGTAAAGTAAAAGTAACTGCGTGGCTATGCAGAATTTTCTTTTATAAATGATACATGGCCTAAATTTCTGTTGCTACTGTCTCAAATCCATTGTACCTTGTCATGTTTACAACTTGCAGTAAATATTTTGTATTTTACACCACTATTCCGCATTATTATCCGTATGTTTTTCCCCATTGCTGCTTCCACTCATCTCCAGTTATATTAATATTAATTTTTGGTTAAAAAAAACTAAAATTATTTTTTTTGCATAAAAATAGGAAAAATAATAGTTGAACAAATTTACATAAAAACTTTTTATTTTACCTTCAAATTTTTTTAATATTTTTTTTGTGCTTGAACCATGAATTCATTAGCAAAAACTGAATCAGTGGTCAAAACCAGAAAATCACGTCAGACACAATCACTGAAATTCAACCTATCTAATATGGATAGGAAGGATAATTTAAGAAAGTGCAAAATATGCACCTGTGTTGCTGCAGTGGCTATAGCATTTGTCATTAAGCAAGAAAATACCAGCGCTAAGAGTTGTTTTAACCAAAGTATTGATAGGAAACAGTTGGATCAGTTAATCAGTATCTTTATTTTACTTAATAGATATAAAATAATATTGTTAAAACATTAATAAAAACCATAATAAAGACTAAATAGTCACCAACAGCATATAAAAAATAAAAAATAGGAAACAATAGTTGATCCTATATGGCTCTGAGATAATCAAAATATTAGGTTTTGCTGATAGGAACAGTACCATCAATTTAAAAGATCCCGGACTTAAGTGGAAATCCGCTCCTCCTCAAATAGCAGTAAAAAGCACAGTCAGCTGGTAATACCCTAGATATACCTCATCCACAGTTCCACGAAAAAGATGACTCTCAATATTCGTCTGTGTAGGTGATTGAAGGGGTTTCCATAAATTGCTGGAAGTGCTCAACACAGGGAGTATCTGCGGTTTAATTGTATTCCAATGTGAATGGAAAAGTCCTTATCCAGATCGATAATAGATGGTAGAAGGTGCAATAGTTCCTCAGCATGGGCCTTAACGCGTTTCCCTGGACTAGGTCGTCCAGCTTCCTTCTGAGGAAGCTGGACGACCTAGTCCAGGGAAACGCGTTAAGGCCCATGCTGAGGAACTATTGCACCTTCTACCATCTATTATCGATCTGGATAAGGACTTTTCCATTCACATTGGAATACAATTAAACCGCAGATACTCCCTGTGTTGAGCACTTCCAGCAATTTATGGAAACCCCTTCAATCACCTACACAGACGAATATTGAGAGTCATCTTTTTCGTGGAACTGTGGATGAGGTATATCTAGGGTATTACCAGCTGACTGTGCTTTTTACTGCTATTTGAGGAGGAGCGGATTTCCACTTAAGTCCGGGATCTTTTAAATTGATGGTACTGTTCCTATCAGCAAAACCTAATATTTTGATTATCTCAGAGCCATATAGGATCAACTATTGTTTCCTATTTTTTATTTTTTATATGCTGTTGGTGACTATTTAGTCTTTATTATGGTTTTTATTAATGTTTTAACAATATTATTTTATATCTATTAAGTAAAATAAAGATACTGATTAACTGATCCAACTGTTTCCTATCAATACTTTGGTTAAAACAACTCTTAGCGCTGGTATTTTCTTGCTTAATGTTCATTCACTTTCTGGAGGTCTGACAAACCTCTTCCAGCAGCTGTGACTTTCCAGTGGGTTTATATACATTTTTGCTATAGCATTTGTGCCAATATTGTTATGGAGCTGATGTATCCATCCCCACGTTTTTCATCTGATAAGCATAATTTGTCATCTCCACATATTGCAACAATAAGAAATCATTTACCGGGGTATATATTAATCATTTATTGCAGTGACACAAGCTCTACTCTCAGTATATTTCTGGGTTCAAACCCAGCTTTCTCAGGGCATTTGTTCCGTCATGGGACCAAATGTGTGCAAGTGTTACTTGCTGTGCTCCATTTTTATACATTCAGGGTTTCGATTTCAAAGGATTTTTCACAAAACATGCAAAGTACATATGTCCTTATATATTGCTACATACTATTTTTGTATATACTCTGAACTTTAAGTTGTGTGCAATAAGTTTTCGTATGTGCAGTGCATAGGTAGACACAATCTGAGTGTGTGGTTGCGAACTGTAATCTCTGACTAAAGTTTTGTGAAATGCCAAGGCACTGAACCGTATATAAGCAGCACTGCACACCATAGAAGTCAGCATGTTCACTTCCTTCATGAGCTCGTTCTGGATCTCAACAGATGCCACTGGAGAGTCATGGGGCGTCATTCCGAGTTGATCGCTAGCTGCCTTTGTTCGCAGCGCAGCAATCAGGCAAAAAAATTGGCACTTCTGCACATGCGTATGGTGCGCAGTGCGCATGCACAAAGTACTTTCACAAAAGCTGATGCAGTTTCACACAAGGTCTAGCGATGCTTTTCAGTCGCACTGCTGATCGGTGAGTGATTGACAGGAATGGGGCGTTTCTGGGAGGTAACTGACCGTTTTCCGGGAGTGTGCTGAAAAACGCAGGCCTGTCAGATAAAAACGCAGGCGTGCCTGGGGAAACAGGGGAGTGGATGGCCGAACGCAGGGCATGTTTGTGATGTCAAAACAGGAACTAAACAGACTGAAGTGAACGCAAGGTAGGAGTAGGTCTGCAGTTACTCTGAAACTGCTTGAAAATTTTTTGGCAGTGTTCTGCGATCCTTTCGTTCGCACTTCTGCTAAGCTAAGATACACTCCCAGAGGGCGGCGGCTTAGCGTTTGCACTGCTGCTAAAAGCAGCTAGAGAGCGATCAACTCGGAATGAGGGCCATGATCTTCTAGGACTGCAAGAGAAATCTGCAGCAGCAAGAGAGTATTGACCGACTGCAAGCTGGTTTTGGGTAGGAAGCACCATCCCGAACCACTGTGTTTGAGTGGTTTGCAGAATTTCGGCGCAGAAGGCAGTTTCTGGAAGACAAGGAGTGCTGCGGCCGACCTGTGTCTCCGCAATCACAGAAGACAATGTTCCTGCCATGCGGACCATAACTGAGGTGACCGTTTTCCAGTTAGAGAAGAATATAAGCATCTCATCTGGATCCATCCACTTCATACTCCAAGAAAAGCTTGGCCTGAGCAAGGTCCCCATTAGCTGACTTGAGAGCAGAAGGTGGCTCGGGTGACTTGGTGCTGAAACATGCTGGCCAGGTTTGATGATGGTCACTTAAAATCTGTCAGGGAGAGAGGACCGATGCAAGATTTCTCGGCACCCTATGCATATCTTCAGCCTACTGCCACCAACCACCACCAATACCCATTTCCCAGCCCTCTAGATGAAAGGGTGACTGATAAGTTCTACAACCGCCACTTGCATTAAGGACAATAAGGATGTTTCTGTCAGAGACAACTTTCATTTTGTGATAGGCAGACTCATCCCCCCCCAGATCCCGGTGCTCTCGGAAACTGCATAAAGCTGCTCAGCGGTAGAGCCGGCCCTGCTTGGAGATCATCAGTGGTAATGAAAACTGGATCTACAGACCCCAAGACCAAACAACAGTCGGCTCAGTGGACCTCAGTTGGAGGTGTGCCGCCATAGAATTTACGAAGCGAGCTTAACATGGCCAAGCAGATGGTGGCTGCTTTAGTTGCCAAGACTGGTTACCTAGCTAGCATACTAAGCAGCATTCATTATTGGGGACTGGTACACCAACCAATGCCTTTCGCAAGTGCTAGAAGCCATTTGCATGTGCCTTCCAAGAACTCTCACTCATAGTGCTTTTCCCCATCTCAATAATGCACCTGCCTGCAAGTCCAGGAAAATGAAAGCATCCAGAAGTTTGGTCTTATACTGTACAGAATAGATCTGGCCCCCTGCAACTACTTTATTTTCCCACAAATCAAGAGAGAGATGCGTGGGATTAGTTTTGAGTCACTGGAAGCTGCAGTGGAGACCTTAATCTGCTTTGGACTGGTCCCGCTGCTTGACCAAGTAGTTTGAGTGCATACATCTTAGACTCCTCTGGTGAATACTTTGAAAAAATATAATGGTCACTTTTTTGTAAATTTGAATACATTTTGTGCATCTGGAAACTTAGGGCACACACCCCGAGCTTAAGATATGTACAACTCAAGAAACAGAAGTTAGGTCACAGTTCTATCTGAAGAGCAGTGGCGGTGAGTGGATGCAGGGCACAGCCTCACCCCTCCCTTTTGTTCCCTTTTCTGTGACCTCATCTTTGTGGGCCTGAATAAAGCCCATTTTTAAAGACATTCACAGGTTTTTCTGTGCTTACCTGGGTTCAGAGGAAATGGAGGTGACCCGGGAAACATGGTACAGTGGAAACGGGGTCTGGGCCAGGTACGACCCAGCAAAATGCCGGGTAAATAATCCCGGGATAGACCGGGATTTTGGTGGAAAAGGGGTATCATTTACAAAAGTGAAGTTACATGCCTAGTCCATGTTTATATACTGTGTCAGTATACCATGCCTGTCAGCTGAATTAGAATGCAACACACCCCTGCTAGCAATTACTGAGTCACAGGCTATGAACAGAGGGAGGCATTTGATATGACGGCAGTCGGTATCCCGGCACTCACCATACCGACGCCGGAATCCCGACAGCCGGCATGCAGGGCTCTGGGATCCAAACCACCTGCAAAACGTACTAGACCCTGAACAGACACTTGTGCTTAAGAGAAATAAAATCTATTCAGGATACTGTTAAAAAATCTCAACAGCATATCCTTGTTCCGTTGCCTGCGTTGCTTCTTATTTGTCATGTCCACTCTGCTGTCTATGTAGAGTATTTTGTCTAGGAGCTGTGGGTGGCGGAAAGGACAACCTCCAGCTAATTCCTCTCTCCATGCAGATCCGTGTGTCACAAACAGGATCAGACAAGGCAAACAGAGCTGTTTTTTCCTGCCTGGTGCAGGCGGAACATGACTCAGAGAAGGAGAAGAGGTTAAAAGGCTTTTGTCTAATTCTTTTTCTGACTGAGAATATATGAGCTCATATCACCTGGAGACCTAAATATCTGACTTCACCACTCATCCCCCTCCCACCTCTAACATGATGTTATTGTAGGGTAGACATAAAAAGTATACTATATATAAATTCAAAACATGAATGGAAGGTGCTTTATAGGCATAAAAGGAACTGATAAAAAATAAATGGATATATTTATATAACAAAAAAAGGGACACAACAGTCTCCATTAATAGCCCCCGTGCTGGTCCTGAACATTGATAAATAAGAAACTAAATGACACTCAGGAAATAATGCAAAGATCCAGTTTAATCCAGTAATGTTTCAAACAAACTGGAGCTTGTACTGTTTCCTGTGGAGCCAGTTATTTATAAGTATATACTGTACCAGAGCTGTACAAACAGCAAAGCATACATCGAAAAAGGTAGAGAGTCTGCCTTTGCAGATGAGAGGTCCTGTGCAATATCCATTTATGTCTCCCTGTGCCACTGTAGCTACTTCCTTTAAGTATTGACCGACCATTCACAACTCATCATTACCCCTCAACCTTCAACAATAACCGCATTTCATCATCATAGTCTTCGTCATTCTTCATTGACACCCTCTCATCATCATTTTCCATTTTTTCCCTCATTCTCATAATATCAACCACCATCTTCCCTTATCTGGGTTGCTCTGGCACTGCATAATATCAGGCCACATGCACAGTATTCTATATTTGTTTACACCACTGGTCAGTGCAGAGAACTTACTAATTTGGGGAAAAAAACAATTATACTAGTATAATAATTGTAAAATCAGGCGCACAAAACAATTACTGGTGGATTGGTCACTTGAAGAATTACAATTCAAGCAGCTCTCATATAGTTACTCTGCAGTACTTACTATATATAGAACAAAAACAATAACACACAGTGTCACAAGGGTGCGCTTCAATAGAAATTCATTTGTCGAAGACAATTTATTAAATGTAAGTAAAAATATGAATGGAATAGCAAATATATAAAAACAATAATATGTCACACTAATATGTACCACTGTGTTATATCTGTCCTTAGTACCACACAGGATGTTTAGATCGTCCACATCTAATGTCAATAAAAATAGAGCTGGAGCTCCAGTGTTGTACAGTAAGTTTAAGCACAATTCAGGTACTATTTATTTGTAACTCCAATAAAGAATTGATGGGCTTGAAAGTAAACTATGAATGGAAACAATGAGTGGATTTCGAACTCTGGTCTGTCTGTTCAGTGACATGAGCATTGGCCCACTAAGCTATATGCTCCCACTATTAAAATGCATATTTTATTTGTATTATAAACTTTGTTAGTTATTTAGTTAAATGATTTCACCATTGTCTCTCTGTATCTGCAACATATTGCTCACAAATCATTTATAAATGGTTACTGTTTACCGTCGAAGTCGAAAATATTGCAGTACACACATCACGTACAAACTACACACAGATGGCCTCCGTGCGCGTACTTGTTCTGCCGTGCGTGCACATATTCGCAAGTTGCATATGACCGCTCACGTGGTCCTGCATATTAGTGCGTGGTATGAGTAATTACGGTAGCATTTGTGATCGCATGGAAAATCCATAAAGACACATTTCATATTTAATACACATAGCGCACGAATTTACACATAGTCAGCACGCACCACACCAGCGAGTTACACTTACTTAAAGGGTATAATAACAAAGGGATTCACCTTTACAGAATATGAGGGGACAGAATTAAGTTAGGAGGTGGTGTTTGGTATCCAGCTGTAGGGTATTTTAAGAGCAATATTCCGGTGTTGGTTTGCGAAAGATAGCACGCTCCTGCGCATAGATATGCGCAGGAGCAGAATATTAGTATCAACTGTATTTACTGTACTCCTGATATTCGGCGGGAACCCAGTGGAGACCAACTGCAAGTGCACCTGGACCAGACATCGCCCACCTATTCAAACCGACCTTAGACCTCTCCTGTACTGTAAATGACCATCCCAGTGACCAGTAGATGAAGAGATTACAGTTTCCATTGTGTTAGGTTTTGGACCAATGTATAAAAGGCCAGCCGCAGGCCCGGTCACACACAATCTCTGAAGTTCATCTACCTTGATTGACTGAGGACCAGACTGGGTAGCGCAGGCGAACAAACGTATGTACCATTGACTGTAGCCTTTTCTCTTATTGTATTGTATTATTGTTGTAACCCCATGCTAGTAAATAACCATTGGTGGGTTGGACCCTTTGCCTGCTACAGCCTGCAACCCAGAGCTGCGCCCTCCCTCCCCGTGGACATTGCAGTTTCTGCCGCTCCCACCTTGAGTACCGGACCAGCTTACAGAGTGCTGGCCATGCTGAGATCAGCAGAACATATTGGTGAGCTAAATACTGGCGGAGGGGAGGTGGTAGCAAAGCGCTAGCTCCGTGGGTACACCGACCATACAGCAAGCTGTGCATCATACCGTCAGCCTACTTTGCCAAACCTTTATAGTTCACTTTCAAGCCCAGCAATTCTTTAGAAACATAGAATTTGATGGCAGATAAGAACCACTTGGCCCATCTAGTCTGCCCCTTTCTTTATCCTTTAGGTAATCTCAACCTTTTAGGAACCTTAATTCTTTGTAAGGATATTCATATGCCTATCCCAAGCATGTTTAAATTGCTCTGCAGTCTTAGCCTCTACCACCTCTGATGGGAGGCTATTCCACTTATCCACTACCCTTTCTGTGAGTAATTTTTCCTTAAATTTGCCCTGAACCTGCCTCCCTCCAGTTTTAGTGTAGGTCCTCGAGTTCTAATACTTCTCATCCTTTGAAGAATGTTTCCCTCCTGAACTTTGTTAAGACCCTTAATATATTTGAAAGTTTGTATCATGTCCTCCCTTTCCCTTCTCTCCTCCAAACTATACATGTTAAGATCTTTTAGCCTTTCCGGGTAAGTTTTGTGATGTAGGCCATGCACCATTTTAGACAAAGAACAGTTATTGAACCTGTATAACACATAGTGCGCCTAGGAAAAGAAAATCAATACGTCCCTTATTAGGAGAAATGTAGAAGGTTTTTCATACTGTAGATCCTTCTTTTGGCGTGGTATATCTCAAACATATGTCCAAATATTAAAAAGAAATAACAATAAACGGTGCAATGTGTAGTATGTTCTTATATAACAGTAATGAGTAAATATGTAGACTTCTAAAGGTTGTTCACGGGCGTACCCCACTCACACAAAGGATAGGAGAGATATACACATCAAGGTATCTTTAACTGGTAGTGTTCTTAAACCCTTTCGAATTTTAAACCAGTGTCTTTCACTCTCTGGGTGCACCCCACTCTGGTGATGTTTCCACAGGATAAACCGCTTACAGTATTTAAAAGGGCGTACCGCAACACTCACAGCAAGGAAAATGGAGGCAAACGCATCAAGGTTTCTTTTTCATGAGGCGGTGTTCTCAATTCTTCCCCTCATGATACGTATTCGGGACGTGTACCCCAGTCCCACTCACACAAGGGATAGAGGGAAATGTGCTCATCAAGGTGTCTTTGAACCGGAAGGTGCCCTGCTCCCTTTAGAATTCGGTTTAGTGCCTTTCGTTCTCTGGAGTGCAAACCCGTTTTGTGATTTTACCAATGGAGATATTGCTTACATAATCAGTAAAGCGTACCCAACACTCACAGCAAGAGCAAAAGGAAAAAGCACATCAAGGTAGCTTTAAAAAGGGTGTTCTATCTAGTGATGAGCGGATTCGGTTTTACTCGGTTTTACTCGGTTCTCAAAACCGAATCTTATTGGCTCACTGATGTCACGTGTTTTGGATAGCCAATAAGATTCGGTTTTGAGAACCGAGTAAAACCGAGTAAAACCGAATCCGCTCATCACTAGTTCTATCCAATATATGGCGTACCCGAACTCACAGTTTGTGATATGTTGCTGCTCCCATAAAGGTATCTTTATATAGCTGGAAAGACCTCTTTTCAAAGGATGGCCAAAGCACTCAAAAGCCGTGATAGCAGTAAAAGAAACCAATATTTATTGGATTAAAAATCCATCAAAAGACTCCATAGAAAAGGATTATGGTGTCAATTTTAACATACACAGAGTTAAAAAGTTGGACCAACATCCCAACAAAAAACATATCTAAAACATATGAAAAAATAAAAATAAAAAAAGCATCAAGTGGATAGTATGAAGCTACTCACACTCCTGTGTCAACGCGTTTTGGTAAATAACCTTTTCCATTATCGTACCCTTGCTACTATATTTAGCCTTTGGGTTTTTGAGACCCAAGTGCATGCTTTTGCATCTTTTAGCATTAAACTGTAGTTGCCATGCTCTTGACCATTTCTCAAGCCTAGCTAGGTCATCAATCATTTGTTTTACCCCTCAAAGTGTGTCTACCCTGTTGCATATCTTTGTATCATCTGCAAAAAGGCATACTTTCCCTTCAATACCATTTGCAATGTCACCAACAAAGATATTAAAGAGAACTGGTCCAAGGTACAGATCTCTGGGGTACTCCACTGGTAACATTTCCCTCCATAGATTGCACTCCATTTACTACCACTGTCTGTTTCCTATCCTGCAACCAGGTTCTTATACATTTAACTGTTTTATAATCCACCCCCAGACTTTCAAGTTTATTTAGCAGTCTGCGATGTGGGACAGTGTCAAATGCCTTACTAAAGTCTAGATATGCTACATCTACAGCTCCCCCTTGATCTATTATTTTCATCACAGAGTCAAAAAAGTCAATAAGATTTGTATGGCATGATCTCCTACCAGTAAATCCATGCTGTTTTGAATCCTGTAAGTTTTTTGATTTCAGATATTCCACAAACTCTTTCTTTTAATAGTTTTCTTTTAATATTCCGCAACTCTTTCTTTATTGGAGTTACAAATAAATAGCACCTGAATTGTGCTTAAACATCGAACATTGGAGCTCCATCTCTATTTTTATTCATTAGATATGGACGATCTAAACATCCTGTGTGGTACTAAGGACAGATATAATGCAGTGGTACATATCAGTGTGACATATTATTATTTTTATATATTGTTGCCATTCCAGTCATATTTTTACTTACATTTAAAAAATTGTCTCAGACAAATGAATATCTATTGAAGCACACCCTTGTGACACTGTGTGTTATTGTTTTAGCTTACTACATCATCTGCTCCGAGCATTGTGTGACACCGCTACTACTCCGTTTATTTAAAACAAAAAATGTCAGGAGAGAAACATTATGCGTGGGGCCCCACTTAAGTGGTACTGTAGCAACAAAGACACCCTTCAAAGGTTATCCCTCGCTCCACATGACCAACCTATGCTGGTTGCTTTTCAATATACCATTATATATCTCTTTATGATCACTCTACAATAAAGCATTTAATTCAATGAAGACGTGTACCATTATACAGTACACTGTACCAGTGTTGGACTGGGGCAGGAAGGGCCCACCATAGGAATGCAGTGATAGTGGCCCATGTTTAGGGGTGTGGTCAGTCTCCCGATAAGTTATATAATATACATAGTAAATACTGCCAGTGCATGCATGATTATGTACCAGATTAATAACAGCATTGCACTATAGAAAATACACCATACTGTAGTCCTATCCACTATATCCAGTATAAGGCAAACTATGTAAAATTTATAATTTAAGTGTACAATGTGAAACCTGATCCCTAGAGGAATAGGTGGCCCCCTAGGCAATTGGGCCCTTGGGGTTTTCCCCTGTACCCTGCACTGTACTATCATATTATGATGCATACATTCATACTTACCGACTTTCTGGCTGCTCCCTCAGGTCAGCTCACCAGGGGGCGGGGCTCAGCATCCGAGGGTGGTCTGGGGGTGTGGAGAGGCAATCGCATCATCGTGGCCACGCCCCCACCATGCAATGCCCACATTACCGGCATTGCAAAGTGGGGGGCATGGCTACGATGAATTGTGTCATCGCCCCGCCCACTTTCCCTTGTTGCAGGCGGGTACGGGTGGCTACGGGATGTGCAAGCAACTTGTGGGAGACTTGTCCTCTTTTCCGGGTGGCTGGGAGTGCCACACGATTTTCAGGAACCTCCCGGCTATTCCAAGAGGTAGGAAAGTATACATACAGTACTATACATGCTGAAAATCTCGGGAAGCCAAACCTCTATTTTCTATTTCAGGCTTTAGTCAGCAGTCTGCATTCCCTAGTGTCCCGTGAATGATGCAGGGGACACGGTGGCTGAGACTGTCACATGATTTCAGCTCTTCCTAATGGTTTCAGTGTCAGAATTAGTGTGCATTCATGCAGCCTTTCTGACAGTCAGTCTATATAATGTACTATCTAGGTTTTATGCTGCTGCTTTCATTTCCTAACATGGTCTCTTGCTTCTCTGCAGCTTATCCTCATATTGCTATATATGCTGCACTCATCTCTTTATTGCCCTACCCTGTGGTCACTTCCTCTCATTTGAATGATCTGCCTCACCATCGCCTTTATTGTCTGTCTTCATACACCAAAACCATGATGTTTTCCCCACATGCTCCACACACAATAGCCTGGGAATCCCCTTTTCCATACAGCACACTGTGATCTTCTTAGCTTAATCAGTCTTTCCCATCCTTGTGACAAACAAGTAGCAGAGAAAGGACATCCACCTGGGGTCCGGCTTGAGTCAGCATCCAGAAACAATAAGAACATCTCAAGGTGGTAAACAGGAACCATCAAAATTCTCGACAAAGTCCTAATAAGGGTCACATATCCTATGTTATAGTGTATCCCTGTCTCTGCCTTCTGAATGCCAACAGGATGACTAACACTAAATTACTCAACAACCAAATAAGGCAAATTGTGTTTCTTAAAACAGTATTAGGTACAGTGCATTTTTCTATAGAAAAAAAGGTGCTAATACTCACCTAGATAAACTTCTTGATACAAGATTACTAGCAGTTTCCACACTCTGGATAATACTGGGTACACACTTTTACAATCACTCTGCTGATCTGGTGAGTGCTCCTGATCAACAGAGCAGTGTGACCCCAGCTTGACCTCCTGTCAGCCTCCTCGCAGCCCGTACACACTGTGCTAAAATTAGAGATGAGCGGGTTCGGTTTCTCTGAAACCGAACCCGCACGAACTTCATGTTTTTTTTACGGGTCCGAGCAGACTCGGATCCTCCCGCCTTGCTCGGTTAACCCGAGCGCGCCCGAACGTCATCATGACGCTGTCGGATTCTCGCGAGACTCGGATTCTATATAAGGAGCCGCGCGTCGCCGCCATTTTCACACGTGCATTGAGATTGATAGGGAGAGGACGTGGCTGGCGTCCTCTCCATTAGAAATTAGATTAGAAGAGAGAGAGAGATTGTGCAGAGTCAGACAGAGTTTACCACAGTGACCAGTGCAGTTGTTGTTAGTTAACTTTTATTTATTTTAATATAATATATCCGTTCTCTGCTATATCCGTTCTCTGCCTGAAAAAAAACGATACACAGCAGCAGCCAGTCACACAGTGTGACTCAGTCTGTGTGCACTCAGCTCAGCCCAGTGTGCTGCACATCAATGTATAAAAGGCAAAGCTTATAATAATTGTGGGGGAGACTGGGGAGCACTGCAGGTTGTTATAGCAGGAGCCCCCAGGAGTACATAATATTATATTAATTTAAAATTAAACAGTGCACACTTTTGCTGCAGGAGTGCCACTGCCAGTGTGACTAGTGGTGACCAGTGCCTGACCACCAGTATAGTAGTATATTGTTGTATGTATTGTATACTATCTCTTTATCAACCAGTCTATATTAGCAGCAGACACAGTACAGTGCGGTAGTTCACGGCTGTGGCTACCTCTGTGTCGGCAGTCGGAACTCGGCAGGCAGTCCGTCCATCCATAATTGTATTACAATATATACCACCTAACCGTGGTATTTTTTTTTCTTTCTTTATACCGTCATCATAGTGTCATACTAGTTGTTACGAGTATACTACTATCTCTTTATCAACCAGTGTACAGTGCGGTAGTTCACGGCTGTGGCTACCTCTGTGTCGGCAGTCGGCAGGCAGTCCGTCCATCCATAATTGTATTATTATTATAATATATACCACCTAACCGTGGTTTTTTTTTCATTCTTTATACCGTCATAGTGTCATACTAGTTGTTACGAGTATACTACTATCTCTTTATCAACCAGTGTACAGTGCGGTAGTTCACGGCTGTGGCTACCTCTGTGTCGGCAGTCGGCAGGCAGTCCGTCCATCCATAATTGTATTATTATTATAATATATACCACCTAACCGTGGTTTCTTTTTCATTCTTTATACCGTCGTCATAGTGTCATACTAGTTGTTACGAGTATACTACTATCTCTTTATCAACCAGTGTACAGTGCGGTAGTTCACGGCTGTGGCTACCTCTGTGTCGGCAGTCGGCAGGCAGTCCGTCCATCCATAATTGTATTATTATTATAATATATACCACCTAACCGTGGTTTTTTTTTCATTCTTTATACCGTCGTCATAGTGTCATACTAGTTGTTACGAGTATACTACTATCTCTTTATCAACCAGTGTACAGTGCGGTAGTTCACGGCTGTGGCTACCTCTGTGTCGGCACTCGGCAGGCAGTCCGTCCATCCATAATTGTATTATTATTATAATATATACCACCTAACTGTGGTATTTTTTTTTCTTTCTTTATACCGTCGTCATAGTGTCATACTAGTTGTTACGAGTATACTACTATCTCTTTATCAACCAGTGTACAGTGCGGTAGTTCACGGCTGTGGCTACCTCTGTGTCGGCAGTCGGCAGGCAGTCCGTCCATCCATAATTGTATTATTATTATAATATATACCACCTAACTGTGGTATTTTTTTTTCTTTCTTTATACCGTCGTCATAGTGTCATACTAGTTGTTACGAGTATACTACTATCTCTTTATCAACCAGTGTACAGTGCGGTAGTTCACGGCTGTGGCTACCTCTGTGTCGGCAGTCGGCAGGCAGTCCGTCCATCCATAATTGTATTATTATTATAATATATACCACCTAACCGTGGTTTTTTTTTTCATTCTTTATACCGTCGTCATAGTGTCATACTAGTTGTTACGAGTATACTACTATCTCTTTATCAACCAGTGTACAGTGCGGTAGTTCACGGCTGTGGCTACCTCTGTGTCGGCAGTCGGCAGGCAGTCCGTCCATCCATAATTGTATTATTATTATAATATATACCACCTAACTGTGGTATTTTTTTTTCTTTCTTTATACCGTCGTCATAGTGTCATACTAGTTGTTACGAGTATACTACTATCTCTTTATCAACCAGTGTACAGTGCGGTAGTTCACGGCTGTGGCTACCTCTGTGTCGGCAGTCGGCAGGCAGTCCGTCCATCCATAATTGTATTATTATTATAATATATACCACCTAACCGTGGTATTTTTTTTTCTTTCTTTATACCGTCGTCATAGTGTCATACTAGTTGTTACGAGTATACTACTATCTCTTTATCAACCAGTGTACAGTGCGGTAGTTCACGGCTGTGGCTACCTCGGTGTCGGCACTCGGCAGGCAGTCCGTCCATCCATAATTGTATTATTATTATAATATATACCACCTAACCGTGGTTTTTTTTTCATTCTTTATACCGTCGTCATAGTGTCATACTAGTTGTTACGAGTATACTACTATCTCTTTATCAACCAGTGTACAGTGCGGTAGTTCACGGCTGTGGCTACCTCTGTGTCGGCAGTCGGCAGGCAGTCCGTCCATCCATAATTGTATTATTATTATAATATATACCACCTAACTGTGGTATTTTTTTTTCTTTCTTTATACCGTCGTCATAGTGTCATACTAGTTGTTACGAGTATACTACTATCTCTTTATCAACCAGTGTACAGTGCGGTAGTTCACGGCTGTGGCTACCTCTGTGTCGGCAGTCGGCAGGCAGTCCGTCCATCCATAATTGTATTATTATTATAATATATACCACCTAACCGTGGTTTTTTTATACCACCTAACCGTGGCAGTCCGTCCATAATTGTATACTAGTATCCAATCCATCCATCTCCATTGTTTACCTGAGGTGCCTTTTAGTTCTGCCTATAAAATATGGAGAACAAAAAAGTTGAGGTTCCAAAATTAGGGAAAGATCAAGATCCACTTCCACCTCGTGCTGAAGCTGCTGCCACTAGTCATGGCCGAGACGATGAAATGCCAGCAACGTCGTCTGCCAAGGCCGATGCCCAATGTCATAGTACAGAGCATGTCAAATCCAAAACACCAAATATCAGAAAAAAAAGGACTCCAAAACCTAAAATAAAATTGTCGGAGGAGAAGCGTAAACTTGCCAATATGCCATTTACCACACGGAGTGGCAAGGAACGGCTGAGGCCCTGGCCTATGTTCATGGCTAGTGGTTCAGCTTCACATGAGGATGGAAGCACTCAGCCTCTCGCTAGAAAACTGAAAAGACTCAAGCTGGCAAAAGCACCGCAAAGAACTGTGCGTTCTTTGAAATCCCAAATCCACAAGGAGAGTCCAATTGTGTCGTTTGCGATGCCTGACCTTCCCAACACTGGACGTGAAGAGCATGCGCCTTCCACTATTTGCATGCCCCCTGCAAGTGCTGGAAGGAGCACCCGCAGTCCAGTTCCTGATAGTCAGATTGAAGATGTCAGTGTTGAAGTACACCAGGATGAGGAGGATATGGGTGTTGCTGGCGCTGGGGAGGAAATTGACCAGGAGGATTCTGATGGTGAGGTGGTTTGTTTAAGTCAGGCACCCGGGGAGACACCTGTTGTCCGTGGGAGGAATATGGCCGTTGACATGCCAGGTGAAAATACCAAAAAAATCAGCTCTTCGGTGTGGAGGTATTTCACCAGAAATGCGGACAACAGGTGTCAAGCCGTGTGTTCCCTTTGTCAAGCTGTAATAAGTAGGGGTAAGGACGTTAACCACCTCGGAACATCCTCCCTTATACGTCACCTGCAGCGCATTCATAATAAGTCAGTGACAAGTTCAAAAACTTTGGGTGACAGCGGAAGCAGTCCACTGACCAGTAAATCCCTTCCTCTTGTAACCAAGCTCACGCAAACCACCCCACCAACTCCCTCAGTGTCAATTTCCTCCTTCCCCAGGAATGCCAATAGTCCTGCAGGCCATGTCACTGGCAAGTCTGACGAGTCCTCTCCTGCCTGTGATTCCTCCGATGCATCCTTGCATGTAACGCCTACTGCTGCTGGCGCTGCTGTTGTTGCCGCTGGGAGTCGATGGTCATCCCAGAGGGGAAGTCGTAAGCCCACTTGTACTACTTCCAGTAAGCAATTGACTGTTCAACAGTCCTTTGCGAGGAAGATGAAATATCACAGCAGTCATCCTACTGCAAAGCGGATAACGGAGTCCTTGACAACTATGTTGGTGTTAGACGTGCGTCCGGTATCCGCCGTTAGTTCACAGGGAACTAGACAATTTATTGAGGCAGTGTGCCCCCGTTACCAAATACCATCTAGGTTCCACTTCTCTAGGCAGGCGATACCGAGAATGTACACGGACGTCAGAAAAAGACTCACCAGTGTCCTAAAAAATGCAGTTGTACCCAATGTCCACTTAACCACGGACATGTGGACAAGTGGAGCAGGGCACGGTCAGGACTATATGACTGTGACAGCCCACTGGGTAGATGTATGGACTCCCGCCGCAAGAACAGCAGCGGCGGCACCAGTAGCAGCATCTCGCAAACGCCAACTCTTTCCTAGGCAGGCTACGCTTTGTATCACCGCTTTCCAGAATACGCACACAGCTGAAAACCTCTTACGGCAACTGAGGAAGATCATCGCGGAATGGCTTACCCCAATTGGACTCTCCTGTGGATTTGTGGCATCGGACAACGCCAGCAATATTGTGTGTGCATTAAATATGGGCAAATTCCAGCACGTCCCATGTTTTGCACATACCTTGAATTTGGTGGTGCAGAATTTTTTAAAAAACGACAGGGGCGTGCAAGAGATGCTGTCGGTGGCCAGAAAAATTGCGGGACACTTTCGGCGTACAGGCACCACGTACAGAAGACTGGAGCACCACCAAAAACTACTGAACCTGCCCTGCCATCATCTGAAGCAAGAAGTGGTAACGAGGTGGAATTCAACCCTCTATATGCTTCAGAGGTTGGAGGAGCAGCAAAAGGCCATTCAAGCCTATACAATTGAGCACGATATAGGAGATGGAATGCACCTGTCTCAAGTGCAGTGGAGAATGATTTCAACGTTGTGCAAGGTTCTGATGCCCTTTGAACTTGCCACACGTGAAGTCAGTTCAGACACTGCCAGCCTGAGTCAGGTCATTCCCCTCATCAGGCTTTTGCAGAAGAAGCTGGAGGCATTGAAGAAGGAGCTAACACGGAGCGATTCCGCTAGGCATGTGGGACTTGTGGATGCAGCCCTTAATTCGCTTAACAAGGATTCACGGGTGGTCAATCTGTTGAAATCAGAGCACTACATTTTGGCCACCGTGCTCGATCCTAGATTTAAAGCCTACCTTGGATCTCTCTTTCCGGCAGACACAGGTCTGCTGGGGTTGAAAGACCTGCTGGTGACAAAATTGTCAAGTCAAGCGGAACGCGACCTGTCAACATCTCCTCCTTCACATTCTCCCGCAACTGGGGGTGCGAGGAAAAGGCTCAGAATTCCGAGCCCACCCGCTGGCGGTGATGCAGGGCAGTCTGGAGCGACTGCTGATGCTGACATCTGGTCCGGACTGAAGGACCTGACAACGATTACGGACATGTCGTCTACTGTCACTGCATATGATTCTCTCAACATTGATAGAATGGTGGAGGATTATATGAGTGACCGCATCCAAGTAGGCACGTCACACAGTCCGTACTTATACTGGCAGGAAAAAGAGGCAATTTGGAGGCCCTTGCACAAACTGGCTTTATTCTACCTAAGTTGCCCTCCCACAAGTGTGTACTCCGAAAGAGTGTTTAGTGCCGCCGCTCACCTTGTCAGCAATCGGCGTACGAGGTTACATCCAGAAAATGTGGAGAAGATGATGTTCATTAAAATGAATTATAATCAATTCCTCCGTGGAGACATTGACCAGCAGCAATTGCCTCCACAAAGTACACAGGGAGCTGAGATGGTGGATTCCAGTGGGGACGAATTGATAATCTGTGAGGAGGGGGATGTACACGGTGATATATCGGAGGGTGAAGATGAGGTGGACATCTTGCCTCTGTAGAGCCAGTTTGTGCAAGGAGAGATTAATTGCTTCTTTTTTGGGGGGGGTCCAAACCAACCCGTCATATCAGTCACAGTCGTGTGGCAGACCCTGTCACTGAAATGATGGGTTGGTTAAAGTGTGCATGTCCTGTTTTGTTTATACAACATAAGGGTGGGTGGGAGGGCCCAAGCATAATTCCATCTTGCACCTCTTTTTTCTTTTCTTTTTCTTTGCATCATGTGCTGATTGGGGAGGGTTTTTTGGAAGGGACATCCTGCGTGACACTGCAGTGCCACTCCTAGATGGGCCCGGTGTTTGTGTCGGCCACTAGGGTCGCTTATCTTTCTCACACAGTCAGCTACCTCATTGCGCCTCTTTTTTTCTTTGCGTCATGTGCTGTTTGGGGAGGGTTTTTTGGAAGGGACATCCTGCGTGACACTGCAGTGCCACTCCTAGATGGGCCCGGTGTTTGTGTCGGCCACTAGGGTCGCTTATCTTACTCACACAGCGACCTCGGTGCAAATTTTAGGACTAAAAATAATATTGTGAGGTGTGATGTGTTCAGAATAGGCTGAAAATGAGTGTAAATTATGTTTTTTGAGGTTAATAATACTTTGGGATCAAAATTACCCCCAAATTCTATGATTTAAGCTGTTTTTTAGGGTTTTTTGAAAAACACACCCGAATCCGACAAAAAAAATTCGGTGAGGTTTTGCCAAAACGCGGTCGAACCCAAAACACGGCCGCGGAACCGAACCCAAAACCAAAACACAAAACCCGAAAAATTTCAGGCGCTCATCTCTAGCTAAAATAGCTCAGTATGTACGGGCTTCAATGGGATTGGGAGGTCGACCGACAAATATTAAACAGTACATAAGATGCCACCTGCCAATCCCGGCCTCTGTAGGAGCATTATAAGCTGTTTATTGTCTAACACTCCAGCAACAATACAGCATACACACCTATACAATCATCTGCCCGTTCACCTGATATTGAGTAATTGGGCCATTGAATGTATAGGTGTGTACCATGTGTGAAGGTATTTTCTGAAATGTATTCACTGATTTTTTTCCTGTGTCATAAAAAAAAAAAACTGCTGCTACTATTGGGCATATGTATCAAAGCTTGGAGAGAGATAAAGTAGAGAGAGATAAAGTACCCATCAGCTGTCATTTTGAATAAGAGTGGTTCCTTGAATACAGCTCATCTACTAAAGTCTGAAATAGACCTCCGAATCCTTGAGTCTCCACCCACTTTCTGCACCACTCCAAGGGATCCTAACATTTATGCGTGATATACCACCACTAATTATAAAGGAACCCATCAACACAAATGTGGTAACTATGTGATTGCTGGACATAACATTTGACTCTTAAGGAAATACCTATCCACATGCTCTGGAAGTTTTTATAGGAACAGGGCTACTGACATTAACAGAGTAAAGGGGTATACATATGTGTATGACTTCACAATTACTATATATATTTTTATGGGATCATTATAGTATCCCGGCTGACGGGATCCCGGCGGTCAGGAGACTGATGGTGGGATCCGGTCAGCTGGAATACCGGCACAGCGTGTCCCCTCGTGGGCTTGCTGCACCTACCACGCTTCATGCCTGGTGACAACCTTCAGTCATCACAGGGTTATATTTCCCCTTGGGTGGCGGCATGGACCACCACCCGAGTAGGGATTTCGGCCAGCAGTCGGGATTTCGACCTCCAGTATTTCACCGGCTGTCGGGATTCTGGCATCAGTCTCCTGACAGTCGGGATCCCAGCAACTGGCAAATTGAATGCCACCCATTTTTTATTGTTTGCTATTGAGTTTTTATTTTTTTATATTACATATAGTTATATTTTTATCTATTCCATCTGGTTACAATCATTATTTCCACAAAAGTGCTGTTTTATTGTATATACTGTGACAATTTAATCTGGAGACTGACTATCCCCATTTACAAACAGTTACTGGGAAACGCAGCCCTGTGTAGTGCCTAAATAGGAATACTTGTTTTTTCCTAACTCAGATTTGCTGGAATGTTGATGATGCCTGCAAGTCACATGTTTTTACATTCCCTTCCATGTTGTTATTAGAACAGCAACCATAAAATTAAATATACTGTATGTACAGAGGATTTACAGTACTAATACAGTATATAAGGTAAATTCCACATTCACCAGATCTCTGCAAAATGTTTACAAACTGCCGAGCGACAGTGGAGGAAATCACGCTTTGAGACAGACTTTGCATTTCAAGAACCTCATCTCTTCCCACTCTTTAAACCCCTAGCATCTCTTTGCCACTGTCACCTCCCTCTACTGCCCACCCCACCTTGACCCTCTCTTCACTCTCTGATCTTCACTTTGCCTCCCACTTCACATTCAAACTTGACTCCATATGTCAGGACATCACATCCTACCAAACCCTCAGCGACCGGCCCCCTCCTTCCCTGACCACCCCTGCCCATCCATCTTACCAACTCTGACTTTTTTTCCTGTAGATGAAGTCATGGCCCTCATCTGGTCCTCCCACCTTCCCACTTGAACCTCCTTCTGCCTGTTCCCTTCTTGCCCACTTCCTGAATCTCTCCCTCTCATCAGGCACTGTCCCCTCTGCCTTCATGCATGTCCTTGTCTCACCTATTCTGGAAAAACCTGCCCTTAATCCTAACAATGTCTTCAACTACCGACCCATCTCTTTCCTCCCTTTTGCCTCCAAACTCCTTCAGTGTTTTGTCTACAACCGCTTTACTGCCTTTCTTTCTTCCGGCTCCCTGCTTGACCCATTTGAATCTTGCTCCCGTCCTCTCCACTAAACAGAAACTGCCCTCACAAAAGTTTGCAATAACCTCTTTGCTGCCAAGTCCAAATCCAGTACTCTGTGTTTATTCTCCTTGACCCTCTCTGCTGCTTTTGACACCGTGGACCACCCTCTCCTCCTCAGTAGCGGATCTTGCCACGGGCAAGCAGGACTTTTGCCCGAGGCGCAGCCATCTGCAGGGCGCCGCACCATGGCAAGATCCGCTATTGCTCTGCCCCCCGCTGCCCGCTGTGTCCCCCGCCGCCCCACTGGTTCCCGCTGTGAAGGGAACTAGACGCTACGCGTCTAGTTTCCCTTCGTGGAGAGGACCTTTGCTGTGCGGTGCGCGATGACATCATCGCGCACCGCACAGCATTGTGGGACTGACACAGACGCTAGGGGTCATAATTGACATCTAGTGTCTATCTATGCCAGATCCGAGGAGAGGAGCGGCGCCGGCGGAGGTCTGCAGCGGTTGGGAGTGGGGATAGTGAGTATTAAATTTTTTCTTTTACAGCGGCGCTACTCTATTTCCCACCAAGGCACCAAAAGGGCAAGAACCGGCCCTGCTCCTCCTGCAAATCCTTCACTCCCTTTGTCTGCATGATACTGCATGCTCTTGGCTGTTTTCCTACCTCTCTAACCGTTTTTTCTCTGTCTCCTTTTATGACTTCACCCCTCCCCCCCCTCACACACACACTTCTACTAACATCTGGTGTTCCCCAAGGCCCTGTTCTTGGACCTCTATTTCTCTCCCTCTATATGTTCTATTTAAGTATGATCATTAGCTCTTGTGACCTCCAATATCATCTCTATGCTGATGACACTGAGATCTACTGTACCTGTCCTACCCTGACCTCTCCACCTTTCTCCTCACTCATATCACCGATTGTCTTTTCTTGGATGTCCCAGCACTTTCTTAAACATAACATGTCTGAACTGATTATCTTCCCATCCGCCAGCATAACCTCATCGCCCACAATTTCTATTGATGGCTCAACTATCTCCTCTAGCCTCCAATTACACTGTCTTGGAGTAATCCTTGACACCATCTTCTTCGAACCACACATTCAGTACTTCTCACTGTCCTGCCATTTCATCCCAAAATATTTCCAGAATCAGATCCTTTCTCACCCTGGTTGTTACTAAGACCCTCATCCACTCATTGCTCATCTGCAGATTGGACTACTGTAATCTCCTCCTATCTAGCCTCCCTGATTACCTCCCTAAGTCAACTGGTAACCCAAGGGACCTGCTCCTGCCCACTGCCGCAATGAGATACACTGACAGCCATTATTTTGGATCTGGGACCAGGGCCAAATTAACAAAGGAGCAGATGGGATTATAGTTCCAGGCCTCCACAAAAAAAAATGCTAATCATCATGATGACAATCTGCAAACATGACTGGCCTTAATTAAGTATTAACATTGTATTTCTCTTTTGAAAAACTTTCAGTGCATATAGAAAAAAAGATACTTACCTCTCTGGTGGTCATTGCAGCTCTTTGTGGTCCCTCCTTCCATCTTCTCACTGGGGAGAGGGCTGCTGGGAGGCTCAAGGCCTGCTGGGAGGCTCAAGGCCTGCTGGAAGATAATGTTCTCCCAGCTGCTGCCCGAGGGGATTACACTACAGGGGGAGGGGGTGGGCTCACACACACGGGGAGGTCACACACGCTCTCAGGCACACACATACTTACCAGGGATATGCAGTCAGGGTAGGCAGCCTCCCCTGTCACACTCCCTATCAAACTCCTGAGATTTTATATAAAAACGATTAGAATAATACAAAGAAGATATTTATAATAAATATCTTCTTTGTTTTTTGTAATCCTTTTTATAGGTGACACTCACCAGGTTTGTGGAGATTCCTGAGACTACAGGGAGATGAGAGATGAGGCAGCAATAGCTCTGCCTCGGTTCTACAGTCAGACACTGCTTTTCAGAGATGGGGGCGGGGCCACACCACGGGCAGTAAAGTTGCACAGAAAGAGAGCTAATAAAGGCATGCCTCTGAGTGTGGGGGTGTGCCTTGTGCATTGATGTACACTTGGATGTGTCATGTGACCAGAAAGTGCACTGTAGTCGAAGACACAGGGATGCAGGTAGGAGACTCAATGGACACTGTAGCTTAGCATAGTGAGGGGAGAGTTACAGTGAGTAGGGGTTGAGACAGGCTCCTAGCATTCAGCCCCATCCCCATGTGTGCCTCCTCAGCCATTCACCTCACCACACGTCACTGATACTTACACACACTCACAGACACTCACATATACTCATACACATCCATTATACTCACTGCTGCTACAGAGTAAGAGATCCCGACGCTGGAGGAGAAGACACCGCTTCGGAAGGTGAGTAATTACAGACTAATTTAGCTAATTAGAAAGTTCCAATTGCTTAATTAATCCTTGGGGTGGGGAGAAATATGGGGCGATGGTTGTGATGCTGGTCCCAGAGCATGTCCCGGTGATTTTTCCTAACAATAACAATTTTAGAAAAAATTAGACTTGCTCTGGAGTTGCGAGAAAAAGACATGGGGATTTCTATACCTCTAATTGAATAGCAAAACCCAGCAGTGCAGGAAAAAACCTGTGCCACAGGGTTTTTTTTAATTTACCCGCTGGCAATTGAATTCCCCCTTAGACTAATTTTCACTCTGAAGGAGCTGCTGATCACCGTGTCCTACATCCTGACTCTGTCTGCGGGTGCAGCAAGGCACTAGAGCATGCTACATTTATCTGGTGGGTCCTGATATCTTGTACTATGCATCCTATCAGAATACCAGGGATGCCAGCTATCAGAATACCGACATCCCGATGTTGAAAATCCGAACAGGGGGAAGGTAAGTATACTTACCTTCCTCCAATGGACCCCTAACCCTACCCTACCCTACCCTACCCTTTTAGCAGCCTAAACCTAACCCTCCCCCTCCAACACACTAAACCTAGGGCTCAATGGGCAGTTTCCCAAGGGATACAGGAGTATAAGGCTTATTGCTGATAGCTGAGGGTCCCCTTTTTCCAGGGGAACCAGATTTTTAAAAATCAGCCCTGAGGAACCAGAAATATCCAGCTTCAAAGCAGTGGTCCCTATTTCTGTCTGAGTTAGAGTTTTTCTGAGGGTATATTCCAAAAGCTGGGATTATCCCCTTTCGGTGGACACTGGCAGCTTGTCTCTACAATGCCCAGAACCAGTAGCTGGTCCCTGCTCCAGCTCCACACGCCTGGTATCCAATTTTATATTTTCATTGGTGGATTGCTCTGGCTCCTAAACTCTGAACCCCAAGTCCCTAGTGGTACTCTCTAATTTTTTATTCCTTTGAAAGCTAAGAAATATATTTCCAGGAACTGAAGATATCTGCAGTCAAGCAAGCTGCCCTTCAATCGGAAAATGATGAATATTGAGCCCAATTCCAATATCCACCCCTTCCTTATGTATTAAACACCCCTACGACCCTGGAAGTCATGTACTGAGGCCCCTTCATTCAGCCCAATGCTGCCTTCTACAGTTTAGTTTTCTCCCTCCCTCCCCATATCCCACCATCTGTGCAGTAAAGAAGTAATTAGCAGAAATTACTACTCCAGATCCTACATGCTGAGTGGAAGACAGAACACCCCCTATCGCAGAACATCAAAGCTGCCGCTGATAGCTCCCCCACCCCTACCACTGGAGAACAGGAGGGGCCCCAGTGCATTGCTTTACCCAGGGTCCTACACTGCTGTTAAGATGGCCCTGACTAACCCTAACCCTCCCCAGGGATTTGCCTAAACCTAACCCCCCCCCCCCCTCCACGCAGCCTAAACCTAACCTATCCAACGTGGCTTACCTCTCAGACAGTCTGCCTATATGCTCAATCGGAATGCCGGTGGTCGGGATACAAGTGGTTGGGATCCTGGCGGTCAGGATTCTGGCATCGGGATTGTGAACCTTATTTGGGATGCTGGTGTCGGCATTTCAAGTAGTGTCAGGATTCAGGCATCAGTATTTCGACCTCCGGGACCCCGACTGGATACCTTGGAAAGAGATGCCCCAAACTATTGCTTCAGCATTTGCTTTTCAAAACCATTGGTGGCATAAATTTAGCCACACCTACAAAAATCACACATCAAATCACAATGCATAATGGATATTTGGTGCTTTCTAAATTATCTTGTATCAGTTTCTTGTGTATTCATTCTAGATTTTTATGTTGCATTTTTAATAAATTTATTCTTATACCAAGATCTTTTGAGAAAATGTATGGACCATGCTTTGCTCCCATATTAACATTATAAAAGCAAAAAATTACTGATTGTCTTGGCTATAATTAGAAAAACAGATTTTGTAAATGGACAGATAAACATATAATGCTTTTAAAGCATAGCAACGCAATAACAAAGATGCAATAGAGAAATAGGGGTTCATTCCAAGTTGATCGCTCGCTAGCTATTTTTTTGCAGCGTTGCAATCAGATAGTCGCCACCTATAGGGGAGTGTGTTTTTGCTTTGCAAGTGTGCGATCGCATGTGCAGCCGAGCACTACAAAAAAGTTTTGTGCAGTTTCTGAGTAGCTCAGCAAACGCTTGGACATACCTGCATTTTTCCAAACACTCCCAGAAAACGGTCAGTTGACACCCACAAACGCCCTCTTCATGTCAATCTCCTTGCGATCGGCTGTGCGAATGGATTCTTCGTTAAAACCATCACTCAGCAACGATCCGCTTTGTGCCCGTACGACGCGCCTGCGCATTGCGGTGCATACGCATGCACAGTTTTGCCGAGTTTTGACCTGATCGCACCGCAGCAAAAAAACCTAGCGTGCGATCAGGTCGGATTGACTCCTATTGTCACCCATGTCCGACTCCGACGTAATTAATTTTACTGCTTCTTTGCATAAGTATGTTCATGTGTAAAATGCTGAAAAAATTTATTCAATTGCCTGTGCCACTGAGCACAGACTCCACCGTTCTATAAATTAACTTCTAAGCAGAATATATCAGAGACAAGTTTGTAATTTTATTGGCACTTGATGGACCATTTTTTGGCACAAGACAACTGTGGTACATTAAAAATGAATCAGTGTTTTTTTATTGATACATTACAAACTATCTTAAAGTGACAAAAATAGCTGACCTCAGATTATAACGTTCCAACCTCTGGTTAGTCAACTGTCTCTTCCAATTCTCTTTGCACATGACCTTCTGTGTACAATTGTATCCATTCATCCTCTGTAAAATATCAGTATCTCCCATGAAGTCATGCAGTGAGAGAGGCATTTGTCAGCGAATACCCGGGAGCAGAGAGAAAAGTCAAATAAAGTTTCCCAGACACCTCTCCACCTCTGTTATCAAAGACATCATGGATTAATCTCTCAGCTGGTGGTAGGTTAACAGGGTTGTCTGTTGTCATTGGATATTGTGCAACTGCTGTGAAAATTTAGCAGCATTCGAAAGGCTTATTAGATAGGACACTGCAAAGAGTACAAATGTGCTAATACTATAAATGTGAACAATGTTCTAAATGATTATATGCCCTGTTCTGTTTTGCGGGTGGAATTTCTCAATGTTCCCAGTCCTACTTGACTTGACGAACACAAAGTAGATTGAATAGTCCATCACTGGCCCCAGGACTATTAAATCTGTGAAATGTGAGTATACAGATACAGGGCCTAATTCAGTAATTCTGTGCTTTTTAGCACAATTTGCTATTCTTGCAATTGCATGCTGGAGGCTGCCCATCTAGGGTTGCCACCTCTCCCTGATTTCCTGGATTCTACAGGATTTGGTGGCAACCCTCCAGGAGGGTTTTCCCCTCTCCCGGATTCCGGGATTCTCCCAGAATAGGGGGACTCCGCCTCCATCAGCCCACAAACCTGCTGGGGGCGGCGCCAACGGTGGTGCGTGCGGCGCGCACATAGGGGATGTGGGCCGCCGTGACATGTCAAAGGGAAGCAGGAGAGGGCCGAGGGAGACGTCCAGATGAGTAGCAGCAGGGCAGACTGGCGGCGGACGGTGACTGGGAGCAGCAGAAGGCAGCAGCATGTCTCTGTTGGTGCCAGCGCTGGCATAGCCTAGGTAGGAATCCTAACGAACACAGGGTTAATGCAATAGAATAAAAATGAGAATGTCTATATAAGTGCGCAATAGTGGCGCTGCCACGCTGCCCCACTACTAAATGTTAAGTATGGGATGCTTCCCAAACCCTGTATCACATTTAGTACTGGGGCAGCACCACTATTGCGCACTTATATACAGTATGATACTCACTTTTTGATGTTGTATAGAAACAGGTGTGCACCACCAGAATTGAATGTCAAATTTCCAAACAAAACTTTGGGATTGGGGGGGGGGGGGGTGGATCCCAAAGAATGTATGATGTGGCAACCCTACGCCCATCACAGGGCAAGGCCGCCCCGCATGCTACCCGCCGACCACCAACTGTGATCACGCTCTAATTGCGATCACACTGCAATTAGAGTGTGGTCATATGAACTATGGAAGCCTCCTGCTTGCGCAACCTGGCCTGCCGCCATATTTTTGACTGGAGCGGCTGTGTGTGACAACATGAAAATGCTGTCGACACGCCCCCAATTACCCGCCGCCACCCAGAAAATGCTCTGTTGCAGCCACGCGAATGTCTCTGCCTGTCAATCAGGCAGAGGCGTTTGCAGTTAATACGGCCCAACCGCATTAACTGCTCATGAATGCGCAGGATGGGACCTGCGTGTGCACAGTGTGCATGAGTCTCAGAAATTGCGGTTGCATTGCATTTGCGATGCGACTTGAATAAGGCCCACAGTGGTGACTAACATTGCACAGAAGGGTGAACAAAATGGAACTCACAGATATTATTGCTGGAACCTTGTACATCTGTAACATAGAATGATCTGCTGTAAACTCATTAAGCCTCATTCAGATACAGTGGCCGATTCAGATCTGATTGCTGCTGTGCATTTTCGCACAGTGGGCGAACAGGTATGAACTGCGAATGCGTATGCACCACAATGCGCAGGTGCAAAGGTCTGCAGCACCGGGGAGCGCCGGGTAGCGACGGGATGGTGTGAAAAATCCCATTGCTCCGGCGAACGCAAGGAGATTGACAGGAAGAGGGCGTTTGTGGGTGGCAACTGAACGTTTTTGAGGAGTCTCTGGAAAAACGCAGGAGGGACCAGGCGTTTGGAGGGATGATTCCTGATGTCAGCTCCAGCTCCGATCATCGCAGAGGCTGAGTAAGTCCTGGGCTGTGCAGAGACTGTACAAACTTCTGTTTGTGCAGCTCTCCTGCGCATGCGATCGCACCCCTGCACAGCGATTTCCCCCTCCTCTTGTGGGCAGCAACTACCTGATCGCAGGGATGCGAAAAAGACCTTTGAAAAAGCTGCAGGACCTGCAGCGAAACGCGTCAGGGACCAATCTTTTGGGGGCTATCACCTATTGGAAATTTGCTGCCACGTTATCCGGACCAGGACTGGACATTGTGCTTATCATTTGGACCTTCTGAACACTCCATCCAACTGAACCACCACCACTCCTTGGCAACTAAGGAGACACCGCGATGCAGTGAGGACCCACAATTAACATCTTGAAGGGACATCAATTCCTCCAGCGGTACAACTGTGGTAACTAAATATCATCCAGAGACTGCGCCGTCAGTCCAGAGTAGTTCATCCATTGCACTATCCAGTCCATATTAATTGGGAACGGACTACATTAACAGCAGGCAGCAATATTGTGATCCCTCAATTTTTTAGCCAATACTATTTAGTATTATATTATCCATTTTATATTTTATCGTGTTTATAGTGTGTTAATGATCAAAATTGATTAAATTATTTTATATCAGCACCCAATCCTTCTATTATATTTTTATGTTTATATACATCTATTAGCGCTGCTAATTGTTCTTTTCCTTTGTTGTGTTTAAATTGGGGGTGACTAACCCAATTCTTATAGCAGCAGCTGTTTGAGCAACAGCACCTTTAAGCGCCCGATCTATTTATCACACTTGATAGATTACTTTCTTTGATGCGAAAAATGCACCCTAGCGATCAGATCTGAATTAGCCCCACAGTCACAAAGCTGCTGTTGTACGCAAGATGGTCGATGTTTCCTCACTGTGCATGCTTCTGAGCCGCAATGTGAACGCACAGTGATTAAAATATGATTGCGCTCGCAACGATGAATCATTCGCAAATTGAGTGAAAGGTCCACTGCGTTTGGGGATGGTAATGGGTAGTGGTCAGCCAAACACAGGCGTGTCATGGCCGTTTAGCATGCTACTTAATGAACTTAGTGTACCTGTACCTATCACTGTCATACACAAATCCATTTTGTGAGCTGAACTAATATCAGTTTACCAAGAATTAGAGGCATCACTGAAGCCTGAGGCACAAAGTGAAAATTGGTTTTGATGGCAAAATAATAATAATCTCCCAGGAATAGTACTAATACAGTTTAGTGCTGAGTAAATTGCAGTGATTCATTTAAGTTTGGTAGGGAAAAGAGAGATTTGTGCTATAGCATTTATCTGCAGGGGATGTAGTTATGATCCCGGCATTCGGGATGCCGGCAGGGGGCCCAGGACTATTCCCACTCATGGGTGTCCATGACACCCACAGAGTGGGAATAGATTCTGTGGTGAGCAAAGCAAGCCCGCAGTGCGACGATCGCAGCAAGCCTGCAAGGGAACTCGCCCCGCTGCCAGCATACTGGCATCGGTATTCTGACCACTGGGATCCCAACAACCGGTCATCCGATCCCAACCCCTCTGCAGTCATGTTTTTGGCATTGTACATTAAAATACTGTTGTAAACTCACAATGCCTTTTTAAAGCCGTTTATTCAAATAATTGTGTCTTTAAGATCAAAAATTTGTCTCAAGAACTATTTGGGCAGAGAACTTAGTAGACATTTTTCAATATATTAGGACTCCGCTAGAGTTGAAAGATACATTTAAACAGGATCGGTCTGGCCCACAGGGGTACATGGGAAACCCCCAGTGGGCCCTGCTACCTAGGGGCCCTCCCACTCCTTCATGGGGGGGGGGGGGGGGGGGGGAATCAGCTTCCAGACTGTGAACTTGAATTATACATTATACATACTGTATGTCACATTATACTGCACAGGAATATGGTGTATTTTGTACAGTGCATTGCTGATATCAATCTGGTCCATTATCATACATGCACTAGCAGTATGTATTATATATATTTATCAAGGGACCAAGACAATGCACTCTCTGATGGTAAGACAAGCCTCTATAATGGCTGGTCACATGGTCCCCTACCACTGCATTACCCCATTAGCCCCTTCATGCCCCAGTCTGACACTGCATTGAAATATAGACACAAACGCAAATAAAAAATACAAATGACGTTCAATTGAATAAAAACAGTCAACCAATGTCTTTCCATTTAAAAATCAAATAACTGCCATGATCCAAATGCAAATATGAATTACTGTAACTAATTCAAAAAGAAGGTCATGACTTCATATAATATAGCAGCCACACAAACAATTTATAAACAATGGGAGGAGTTCCAAACGCAATCAGCCAATTACACCAGAGACTGAATACCAAGAGACACATCTCCTGACATATGCTTACATGTCTGAGTCATATTTACCTGAAATCACCCTTACTATACTCGGCCTCAGTCCTCTTCTCTAAACTTCAATAGGGAAAGCTCCCAGGCAAACTCATATATTCATACACTAGCAGTGCCTACTCGTCGTTGCCAAATGATTATTCATTTTATTCAATGATGCCGAGTGATTATTTATTTTATTCAGCGATACAATTTTCTTTCCCATTTTATTAGATCACTCGTCTGGCTAAATATCTTCTGTAGTAAAAAATGAATTTTCTTATTGTTTACCAATTCCTTCAGTCTGTAAATACCTCATTGTAAACCACATAAATGGGGCAGATTTAATAAACCTGGAGAAGGCATAAAGAAGTGATAAAGCGATGATAAGTGGAAGGTGATAACACATCAGCCAATCAGCTCCAAACTGTTAATTTACATATTGGAGCTGATTGGCTGGTGCGTTATCTCCTTGCACTTATCACCGCTTTATCACTTCTTTATGCCTTCTCCAGGCTTAATACATCCATGTGTCTTATTACGGTCATCAGTTATGAGTATGATTTGAATGTTGGCATTACCAATAGGGGCGAGGCCCATGTATAACTGACCATGTGAGAAGATTTCGAGAAGTCTGTACCGAAAACATTAAAGGTCTGGCCTTGTGCTTTGTTTATTGTCATTCCAAAACATATCCTAACAGGAAACTGTAAGTGCTTAAATTCATACGGCAATAGGTGGATTCAGGGGGGTGGGCACCAAGGCACGTGCCCCCCTGTCATTTATTTTATTTTATTCAGGTGCGGCAACTCATGCTGGTATGGAGGATGGGGCAAGGGGGCGCCAGTTAGTGTTGTAGTGTGCAGCAGGTTGTTAGATTTGTTATCTCAATTCTGAGGAGTTTAAAGAAGGTCAGTCGTTCCTGAGATCCCTATCCTTTAGTAGCGGTGAACTTAGCACTGCTGAATTTGACTTGGGGTAGCAAACACTTTTGAGTGAGGTCCAGTGTCGGACTGGTGCATGAAGGGCCCACCGGGGAATGCAGTGGGGTGTGGTCAGTCTCCAGAGAGGGTGTGGCCAGGGGCTACATTGGTTTGCCTAACCATTAGTGAGTGCATGGGCTGGGCCCCTTGACAAATACATAAATACTGCTAGTGCGTGCATGATAATGTACCAGATAAATATTGGAATGCGTAACATATGTATAATGTATAATTCAAAAACACAGTCTGGAACCTGATCACTAGAGGAGGAGGAGGGCCGCCAGGCAGTGGGGCCCACCGGTGGTTTACCCTGTGGGCCAGTCCGACCCTGGTGAGGTCCCACTGGTATAAAATCACCGTCAATTAACTTCCCTCCTTAAATTCTACAGAAGTACAAAAGTGAAAATGTTACCTACTTTTCACCTACTTTTGTAGAAATTAAGGAATAATAAATAGACCCATTAGTCTTATATGTGAAGCACTACATAGTTTCTAAGAAAAATATTGTTCATGCATTCCTTATTTTTGAAAGAGATTTCTACATATGATTAATATTATACTTGTGAAGAAGGCTCACATTTTGGAAACTTTAGTGCAGACCACAAACATACTTTAACCATAACAGAGGCAATTAAATATTTCTAGAAGCTGGTAGTCACCAATTATTATATCACCTGTTTTTCAACACATTGCCTGGGATTTTCCTGTCATTTAATCCCCTTTCCATTCTCTGATTATGTTCTGCGGGTTTTTTTTAGCCCACAAGACACATATTGAGGTTTTTAAGACAACTTGTGAGCCATACGCTTACTCTTTGATGTGCATGTGTAATGCCTTACCTCTGATGAAAGGTAGGAGCGAAAAATCCTTTAGAAGTGAGATTTACACAAGATCAAACTGTCAGGGTGTTTGATCCCAACTGTACAGCTCACTCCATGAACAGAAATCTCATGAAAGTTTACAGGGGCAAATCCCTTCTTAGCAAGCCGCGGTCCCATAAAGAGAGTGTAATTAGAGAGGAAATGTCCTCTTCTATTTGGATAACATCTTTCATCTCCATTCAGAGGAATTGTTTCCCTTAAGGGGTGATCTAATTTCCAGTTTATCTTTATTTTGATACAAGTGTTTTCTTTACCACTACCTGCAATGTCCATAGCATCATGCAAAGAATAAAGGTTTGTTTTTACAGCCTGTTACAAAGGCAAAGTAAAAAAATCTAACAGGCCTGCTGCTGATTTGACGGTTCACCTGCTTGTGGGGCGTGTTTCTGCTGTGTTTTTGCATTGCGAATCCTCTGGAATAATACACATAAAGGTATGTAGAGTCACATGTACTTTGATCACATCTACGCTTGCTGTATGACTGAGCAAGGACACTCACACAAGTTCAGAAGGGTGTAGCGTTGAAACTACGGGCTATGTAGATGTTTAATAAATACTGTACATGTGTCTCCAGGGGTATTTTTGTGTGTGTAGTATAGGGCTGCTGCACACTCATGGTGAAAGCTAATACCAGACCAATCATATAAAGGGCAGGTGCACCTCAAAATGGGTTCTGCTCTGCATACAGGACAATATATGCATTTTTCTCTGTGTACGCACATAGGGGGTCATTCCGAGTTGATCGCACGTAGCAGCTTTTTCCAATCAACTTGACGCCGCCTATGGGGGAGGACTTTTTTGCATAGCAAGGCTGCGAACGCTTGTGCAGCCCTGCTATGCAAAAAAATGTTTTGTGTAGAACTAGATCAGGGTAACAGTTACTTACCCTGTGCGATCGATCCAGCGATGCAGGTCCCGGAAATGAGTTCAGACATCCGCCCTCCAAGCGCCTGGACATGCCTGCGTTGGACTCAGGACTCACAGAAAACGGTGAGTTGCCTCCCCGGAATGCCTTCCTGCTGTCAATCTTCTTGTGATCGCGCCAGCGATTGCTTTCTTCATTCTTCTAGCCGTTGCCCGGCAACGACCGTCACTGGGCAATGACACATGTGCGAATTGCGGACACAGCACAGGCGCAGGACCAACCCGTTTGCACCGCTGCGACAACTAGCAGCGTGCGAACGAGTCGGAATGACCCCCTTAGGGCCTAATTCAAGGTTGATTGCAAAATAAAAAAAAATCCTAATGGGCAAAACCATGTGCACTGCAGGTGGGGCAGATATCACATATGCAGAGAGAGTTAAGGTGCATACACACGGAGAGATTTTGACTATGAGAGATTTTGACTGAGAGATTTCCCTTGAACTGGCAGTAGGAGATTTTGGCTAACTTTACCAGAGATTTTGTCTAACTATGCAAGAGATTTTGGCTATGGGAGATTTTGGCTATGGGAGATTTTGACTATCTCATTTAAATAAGGGGATAAGTGGGGGAGTGTCATATATAGGACAATTTTACAGGGTGGCTGGTATTTAAATAGCTAAAAGTTTTTAAAAAAAATTGCGTGGGGTGCCCCCTCCTATGTATAACCAGCCTCGGGCTCTTTGAGCCAGTCCTGGTTGTTAAAATACAGAGGAAAAAATGAGTAGGGTTCCCCCATATTTAGACAACCAGCACCAGGCTCTGCGTCCGGTCCTGGTTTAAAAAATACGGGGGACAAAAGACATAGGGGTCCCCCGTATTTTTAAAACCAGCACTGGGCTCCACTAGCCAGGGAGATAATGCCACAGCCGGGGGACACTTTTATATTGGTCCCTGCGGCCGTGCCATTACCCCCCCAACTAGTCAACCCTGGCCGGGGTACACTGGAGGAGTGAGGACCCCTTAAATCAAGGGGTCCCCCCCTCCAGCCACCCAAGGGCCAGGGGTGAAGCCCGAGGCTGTCCCCCCCATCCGTGGGCGGTGGATGGGAGGCTGATAGCCTTTCAAAATGACATAAAAAGAATATTGTCTTTTGCTGTGGAACTACAAGTCCCAGCAAGCCTCCCCCGCATGCTGGTACTTGGAAAACCACAAGTACCAGCATGCGGGGAAATAACGGACCCGCTGGTTCCTGTAGTTCCACAACAAAAGAAATATCCAAATTAAAACACAACGCACACACCGTGAAAGTAAAACTTTATTTAAACACACTTACACACTCACACATACTTACCTACATCCCACGCCGCCAATCACGTCCCCTTGTCCAGTAGAATCCAATAGGGGTACCTGTAAAAAAAAAAAAGCATCCCCTTTTTACACATTACGGCAGACAGCGTCCCCTTTTTACACATTACGGCAAACAGCGCACCCATTTTACACATTATGGCAGACAGCGCACCCATTTTACACATTACGGCAGACAGCGCACCCATTGTACACATTACGGCAGACAGCGCACCCATTGTACACATTACGGCAGACAGCGCACCCATTGTACACATTACGGCAGACAGCGCACCCATTGTACACATTACGACAGCCAGCACTTCATACCTAGCCAATTCTTCACACACACACACACACACACACACACACACACACACACACACACACACACACACACACTTTAAACAACAGCTCTGCACATGCTGTCTAAAATATTCCCCCCACACGCAGCGGCTCCCAGCAGACGTGCCTGGCACCCCCTCACTGTGCAGCCACGGACCTGATACTAATGTGCGCCGCCCGCCCGGCTACAGGGACGCACCCGGCGCCATCTCCCACTGTGCAGCCATCTTTCTCCCACGGACCTGACACTAATGTGCGCCGCCCGCCCGGCTACAGGGACCCCCCCGGTGCTGACACTACAGAGCAGCATCTTCCCCCTCTCCCCACCTCCCGGACAGACTGGAGCCGTGTTCATACTTACGTATGTAGGAGTGTCTGGAGCTCCGGAACGCTGCTGTGCTGCTAGCTCTTCTCTCGTCTCCGCGCACTGTGACTGAGGTAACTAAATGGGCGGCGGGGAGTGGCTTTGCTTAATGAGATCGCTATCGCTGGGAAAAATCGCTTGTGCAAACAAAATATGAGCGATTTTAACTAACTTTTACAGCGACATAGTCTAAATTGACTTGCCTGCACAGTCTATTTTTCCCAGCGATAGCGACCTGGCGGGGACGCGCATCGCTATCGCTGCCTGTGTACACACGGAGCGATATGCACTTACTTTCTGAGCGATTTTGACTATATAGTCAAAATCGCTCTGCTATATCGCTCCGTGTGTATGCACCTTTAGATTTGGGTGGGTTAAATTATTTCTGTGCAGGGTAAATACTGGCTGCTTTATTTTTACACTGCAATTTAGATTTCAGTTTCAACACACTCCACCCAAATCTAACTCTCTCCGCACATGTTATATCTGCCCCTCCTGCAGTGCACATGGTTTTGGCCATTAGGGGAAAATTTTATTTTGCTATCAACCTTGAATTAGGCCCATAATGCTGATTTCAATGCAACTCTGCTTCAGATCCTGTGAGTAAAATGTATTAAAGTGGTTAAAGTATATATTATTTATTAAACAGTTATTTTTGTAATTTAGTTCCTTTTAAATGTTTACTGAGCAAACAGAAAAACAAGGAAACACCAGTAACTTTCCTAAAGCTTCTGAAAAAAGAAAAAGTGGAGAAGATGCCCTTATCAACCAATAAGAGTGCCTATGTCAATCAGGGTGTCTCCGTGACTCTTCACCAAGTTGCGGTTTATGCCAGTGGGCAGTGTCCGACTGGGACATGAAGGGCCCAAGGGGTTAATGCAGTGGTAGGGGTTTATGATTAGAGGCTTGGCTTGAGATATATATATATATATATATATACAAGTGGATGTGCGGCACTCCAGACGACTTGAAATAACGAGACTCAGGCAGTAAATGAAAGCAACGTTTCAATGCTTAACACATCGTCTTCAGGCTTAACCAGACGATGTGTTAAGCATTGAAACGTTGCTTTCATTTACTGCCTGAGTCTCGTTATTTCAAGTCGTCTGGAGTGCCGCACATCCACTTGTATCTATTGAACTCCACATTGCGGGCACCCGGCGCAGATGCACAGCTGATGGGAGAGCCGGTACTTTTCTGGTTTTATATATATATATATATATATATATATATATACACTGCTCAAAAAAATAAAGGGAACACTGAAATAACACATCCTAGATCTGATTGAATTAAATATTCTTATTAAATACTTTGTTCTTTACATAGTTGAATGTGCTGACAGCAAAATCACACATAAATTATCAATGGAAATCAAATTTATTAACCCATGGAGGTCTGGATTTGGAGTCACACTCAAAATTTAAGTGGAAAAACACACTACAGGCTGATCCAACTTTGATGTAATGTCCTTAAAACAAGTCAAAATGAGGCTCAGTAGTGTGTGTGGCCTCCACGTGGCTGTATGACCTCCCTGCAACGCCTGGGTATGCTCCTGATGAGGTGGCGGATGGTCTCCTGAGGGATCTCCTCCCAGACCTGGACTAAAGCATCTGCCAACTCCTGGACAGTCTGTGGTGCAGGGAGGTTGGTGGATGGAGCGAGACATGATGTCCCAGATGTGCTCAATTGGATTCAGGTCTGGGGAACGGGCGGGCCAGTCCATAGCATCAATGCCTTCGTCTTGCAGGAACTGCTGACACACTTCAGCCACATGAGGTCTAGCATTGTCTTGCATTAGGAGGAACCCAGGGCCAACCGCACCAGCATATGGTCTCACAAGGGGTCTGAGGATCTCATTTCGGTACCTAATGGCAGTCAGGCTACCTCTGGCCAGCACATGGTGGGCTGTGTTGCCCCCCAAAGAAATGCCACCCCACACCATTACTGACCCACTGCCAAACTGGTCATGCTGGAGGATGTTGCAGGCAGCAGAACGTTCTCCTTGGCGTCTCCAGACTCTGTCACGTCTGTCACATGTGCTCAGTGAGAACCTGCTTTCATCTGTAAAGAGCACAGGGCGCCAGTGGCGAATTTGCCAATCTTGGTGTTCTCTGGCAAATGCCAAACGTCCTGCACGGTGTTGGGCTGTAAGCACAACCCCCACCTGTGGAAGTCGGGCCCTCATACCACCCTCATGGAGTCTGTTTCTGATTGTTTGAGTAGACACATGCATATTTGTGGCTTGCTGGAGGTCATTTTGCAGGGCTCTGGCAGTGCTCCTCCTGTTCCTCCTTGCACAAAGGCGGAGGTAGCGGTCCTGCTGCTGGGTTGTTGCCCTCCTACGGCCTCCTCCACGTCTCCTGATGTACTGGCCTGTCTCCTGGTAGCGCCTCCATGCTCTGGACACTACGCTGACAGACACAGCAAACCTTCTTGTCACAGCTCGCATTGATGTGCCATCCTGGATGAGCTGCACTACCTGAGCCACTTGTGTGGGTTGTAGACTTAGTCTCATGCTACCACTAGAGTGAAAGCACAGCCAGCTTTCAAAAGTGACCAAAACATCAGCCAGAAAGCATAGGAGCTGAGAACTGGTCTGTGGTCACCACCTGCAGAACAACTCCTTTATTGGGGGTGTCTTGCTAATTGCCTATAATTTCCACCTGTTGTCTATTCCATTTGCACAACAGCATGTGAAATTGATTGTCAATCAGTGTTGCTTCCTAAGTGGACAGTTTGATTTCACAGAAGTGTGATTGACTTGGAGTTACATTGTGTTGTTTAAGTGTTCCCTTTATTTTTTTGAGCAGTGTATATATAAATGTTTAGTAACTAGTACTGCGCTTCCAAACTTTGGTGATGGTTTTGTTACATATAGTAACAAGGATAAAAACTAGGCCCCAAACAACACATGATGCATAGAAAAAAAGAGGTGCACTGAGGTAGCTGGATGACTTTGCTAAGCGACAATAGTGTGCGGCACAAACACCTGGCCCATCTAGGAGTGGCACTGCAGTGGCAGACAGGATGGCACTTTTAAAAAATAGGCCCCAAACAGCACATGGGCCCTCATTCCGAGTTGTTCGCTCGCAAGCTGCTTTTAGCAGCTTTACACACGCTAAGCCGCCGCCTACTGGGAGTGAATCTTAGCATAGTAAAATTGCGAACGAAAGATTCTCAAAATTGCGATTACACACCTCTTAGCAGTTTCTGAGTAGCTTCAAACTTACTCGGCATCTGCGATCAGTTCAGTGCTTGTCGTTCCTGGTTTGATGTCACAAACACACCCAGCGTTCATCCAGACACTCCTCCGTTTCTCCAGCCACTCCCGCGTTTTTCCCAGAAACGGTAGCGTTTTTTCGCACACACCCATAAAACGGCCAGTTTCCGCCCAGAAACACCCACTTCCTGTCAATCACATTACGATCACCAGAACGAAGAAAAAACCGTGAGTAAAATTCCTAACTGCATAGCAAATTTACTTGGCGCAGTCGCACTGCGGACATTGCGCATGCGCATTCGCGACTAATCGCTCCGTTGCGAGAAAAAAATAACGAGCGAACAACTCGGAATGACCCTTCATGATGCAAAGAAAAAAGAGGTGCAATGAGGTAGATGGATGACTAAGTTAAGCGACACAAGTGTGCGGCACAAACACCTGGGGCATCTAGGAGTGGCACTGCAGTGTCAGACAGGATGGCACTTTTAAAAACTAGGCCCCAAACAGCACATCATGCAAAGAAAAAAGGTGCACCGAGGTAGCTGGATGACTTTGCTAAGCGAAATAAGTCTGCGGCACAAACACCTGGCCCATCTAGGTGTGGCATTGCAGTGTCAGACAGGATGGCACTTTTAAAAACTAGGACCCAAACAGTACATGATGCACAGAATAAAGAGGTGCACCGAGGTAGCTGGATGACTTTGCTAAGCGACACAAGTGTGCGGCCAGTGGCGTAACTAGAAATTTTTGTCCCCCAAGCCAAAAAATTCTCCCCCCCCCCTCATCCCCCATAATTGTTACTAGTAAAGGCATAAACCTGCAAAAAGGGGTGTGGCTTTGTTGAAATGGGTGTGGCTTCACATAAAGGGGCGTGGCATTGCAGGAAAAGACTACCTTATACCCCAGTTTTGCAAACTGCACGCCAGACGTTGGCCATCACAGGAAAGAAAAAGAATCCTGATTCATGCCCCTTACATTATTTGTCATTTTTCCTCCTTATAGTAATGCCCAGTATATATTATGCCACATACTGCAATGGCCCTTAGACATTATTCCACACACAATAATGCACATGACACAATGGGGGTAATTCCAAGTTGATCGCAGCAGGAATTTAGTTAGCAATTGGGCAAAACCATGTGCACTGCAGGGGAGGCAGATTTAACATGTGCAGAGAGAGTTAGATTTGGGTGTGGTGTGTTCAATCTGCAATCTAATTTGCAGTGTAAAAATAAAGCAGCCAGTATTTACCCTGCACAGAAATAAAACAACCCACCCAAATCTAACTCTCTCTGCACATGTTAAATCTGCCTCCCCTGCAGTGCACATGGTTTTGCCCAATTGCTAACTAAATTCCTGCTGCGATCAACTTGGAATTACCCCCAATATGCACACACCATAATGCTCCCGACACATTATGCCACACACCGTAATGCCTGTGACACATTATGACAGGAATCACAATGCCCGTTATACATTATGCTACACACTGCAATGCCTCTGATACATTATAGCACATACAATGCCTGTGACACATTATGACACACACCGCAATGACCCTGAGACATTATACCACATACCATAATGCCCGTGATATAGTATACCACACACCATAATGCCTGTGACACATACCGCAATGCCCGTTATACCCTATGCCACACACCGCAATGCCCGTTAAACATTATGCCACACTGCAATGCCCCTGAGACATTATACCACAATGCCCCTGATATAGTATGCCACACACCGTAATGCCTGTGACACATTATGACACACATCGCAATGTCCGTGATACATTATGCCACGCACCACAATGCCCATTACACATTAAGTCCTACAGTAAGGCTTCTAATTACTTTTAAATTACCTGTTCGTTGCCAGGGGTTTCATGCTCTTGGTTCCATGCACGGTGCCAGGGGTTTTCATGCTCAGGGTGTCATGCTCGTTGCCAGGGGTTTCATGCACTGGGTGTCATGCTCGTTGCCAGGGGTTTTATGCTCTTGGTTCCATGCACGGTGCCAGGGGTTTTCATGCTCAGGGTGTCATGCTCGTTGCCAGGGGTTTCATGCACTGGGTGTCATGCTCGTTGCCAGGGGTTTCATGCACTGGGTGTCATGCTCGTTGCCAGGGGTTTCATGCACTGGGTGTCATGCTCGTTGCTAGGGGGTAATGCTTGTTGCTAGGGCTGTGCTCCCAGTGCCACATATGCCCCCAGTGCCAGATATTGCCCCACAGTGCCAGGTACACAGATTTCCCCAATGCCGACCACTGTCACATATGCCCCCTCAGTGCCACATATGCCCCCCCAAGTGCCAAATATGCTCCCCCTCCCCAGTGCCAAATATGCTCCCCCAGGTACAGCTCACCCCCGCTCCCCGCTGTTTTGCGAAGGAGGGACACGGAGGGCACAGCGCGCGCCTCTCCTGTGTCCCTTTTGCGTCTCCGGCGTGTCTGTTAAATGAAGTGCTGGTTCGTGAGCCAATTAGAGCTCACGAACGGGCACTTCATTCAATAGACACGCCAGAGACGCAGGAGGGATGCAGGAGAGGCGCGTGTCCCTCCGTGTCCCTCCTTACAGCAGCGGCTAGGGAAGGAGGGAGACAGCAGATTGACATGCGGACGGCTCGTCCGCATGTCAATCTGCGCTAAATCAGTGGAATTTGCCCAAATGTAATGCATGCACAATGTTGGTGGCGTTGTCCAATATCACAAATCCCCAGGAGAGTCTAAGTGGGGTAAGCCATGTCCCTCAGTTTCTGTAAGAGGTTGTCAGCTGTGTGCCTCTTACGGAAACCGGTGATACATAGCGTAGCCTTCCTAGGAACGAGCAGGTGTTTGTGAGATGCTGCTACTGGTGCCGCTGCTGTTGTTGCTGCCGGAGGCAATACATCTTCCCAGTGGGCTGTCACAGTCATGTAGTCCTTAGTTTGCCCTGCTCCACTTGTCCACATGTCCATAGTAAACTTGACACTGGATACAACCGCATTTTTCAGTACACTGAGGACACTTTTCTTAATGTCCTAGGCACAGTCCGGGAATTGCTTTCCTAGTGAAGTGGAATCTAGATGGGATTTGGCAGGGCCGTAACTACGTGTGTGCCAAGTGGGCTTGGCACACAGCGCAGTTGCCCTGAGGGCGCACGGCCAGCGGCATGTAATGAGTCAAATTGACTCATTACATGCCGCCTCTGCTCTGCGCCGCGCGCCGCGCTGTGGAGGGAGAAGAGACCAGCGCCGGGCAGCGGAGAAGGAGGAGGAGGGAGGGGGAGCAGGGAGCCGCAGCAGCGCTATTTCATTGGTAGTAAGCGCCACTGCAGCATCCCCCTCTCCTTTTGTATTGGCTACCCAGCGCTGCTGTGGATGCTGGGAAGCGGTTCCTGCATCCCAGGATCCACAGCAGCGCCGGGCAGCCAATACGGAAGGAGAGGGGGATGCTGCAGCGGCGCTTACTACCAATGACATAGCGCTGCTGAGGCTCCCTGCTCCCCCTCCCTCCTCCTCCTTCTCACCTCACTGCCTGCACCGAGGAAGCTGCAGGAGGAGCCTGACTGCCAGCAGGGAGATGGTAAGTATATCTCTCTTTCTTTCTTTCTCTCTCTCTCTCTCTCAGGGGGACACCGTCTGCCGCAATGTGTAAAAAGGGGGACTGGCTGCCGCTGCCGCAATGTGTAAAAAGGGGGACTGGCTGCCGCAATGTGTAAAAAGGGGGACTGGCTGCCGCAATGTGTAAAAAGGGGGACTGGCTGCCGCAATGTGTAAAGAGGGGTCTGGCTGCCGCAATGTGTAAAAAGGGGGACTGGCTGCCGCAATGTGTAAAAAGGGGGTCTGTCTGCTGTAATGTGTAAAAAGGGGGACGCTGTCTGCTGTAATGTATAAAAGGGGCTCTACCTGGTGTAGTGGCGCTACTGTGCAGCGTAATTTGAATAATGTAGACTACTGTGCACCGTAGTATGAATTGCTATTATTTTGTGGCCACGCCCCTTCCCCGTGAAGCCACGCCCCTATACATTTTTCGCGCGACTACGGCGCGCACTGCCCCTATCTTACATGGGGGGGGCGCCACTGTCGTTTCTTGCACACAGCGCTAAAATGCCTAGTTACGGCACTGGGATTTGGTACCGGGGACACACTACCTCCTTCAATTGTCAAAATCCCACTGCACTAATGGTGGACACTGGATGCACGTCTAACACCAACATAGCTGTCAAGGCTATTGCACTCTCCATGTACCCCATCTGTGTCACCCCTGTCTGTCTACCCATCCCCTTTAGAATGTAAGCTCTCACGAGCAGGGCCCTCTTCCCTCATGTGCTTATCATTTCTTACTTTAATAATCTTCAACTGCATCAACTCCAGCAGTCTTCTGCCACCTGATACTTATTCCAGTGTCATCTGCTGATGTAACTATGTTTATTTACCCTGTACTTGTCCTATACTGTCATCAACTGTAAGTTGCTGTTTTCCTGTTTGATTATTCATGTACTCTGTAATTGGGCGCTGCGGAACCCTTGTGGCGCCATATAAATAAAGGATAATAATAATAATAATAATAAGGCCTCAGTTATCCGCTTTGCAACAGGATGAATGCTGTCATATTTCAACTTCCTCTCAAAGGACTGTTGGACTGTCAATTGCTTAGTTGAAGTAGTACAAGTGGTCTTCCGACTTCCTCTTTGGGATGATGATCGACTCCCAGCAGCAACAACACAACAGCATCAACAGTAGGAGGAAGTGGTTCTTAATCTTTCCCTATTTTATCCTCCAAATTTTGCTCACCATTATTTTTCTGTAGTTATATAACAATATGCGGCACAGGAAAGCGTACCCCTACACCACACAGGGCAAACCCTGTAAAAATAATTTGGATTAAACATTAATAACCCCTTTATACAGCACAGGACAGAACCACTGGACTGGACCTATACGTCAGTACCCCTGGACTTGTATGGCAGTACACCTGGACTTATACGGCAGCACTACTGGTCTGGACTTATATGGAAGTACCCCTGGACTTATACGGCAGTACCCCTGGACTTATACGGCAGCACCACTGGACTAATATGGCAGTACCCCTGGATTTATACGGCAGCACCATTGGACTGGACTTATACAGTAGTACCCCTGGACTTATACGACAGTACCCCTGAACTTATACCGCATTACCCCAAGACTAGCACCAATGGTCTGGACTTATATGGCAGTACCAGTGGACTGGACTTATATGGCAATACCACTGAACTGGACTTATATGGAAGTACACCTGGACTTATATGGCAGCACCACTGGACTGGATTTATACAGCAGTACCACTGGACTGGACTTATACAGCAGTACCCCTGAACTTATATGGCAGTACCCCTGGACTTATATGGCAGCACCACTGGACTGGACTTATATGGCAGTAACACTGGACTGGGCTTATATGGCAGTACCCCTGGACTTATACGGCAGTACCCCTGGTCTTATACGGCAGTACCCATGGTCTTATACGGCAGTACCCCTGGACTTATACGGCAGTACCCCTGGACTTATATGGCAGCACCACTGGACTGCACTTATACGGCAGTACCCCTGGACTTATACGACAGCACCACTGGACTGGATTTATACAGCAGTACCACTGGACTGGACTTATATTGCAGTACCCCTGGACTTATACTGCAGTACCCCATGACTTATATGGCAGCACCACTGGACTGCACTTACACGGCAGTACCCCTGGACTTATATGGCAGCACCACTGGACTGGGCTTATACGGCAGTACCACTGGACTGGACTTATATGGCAGTACCCCTGGACTTATACGGCAGCACCACTGGACTGGACTTATACAGTATTACCCCTCGACTTAGACGACAGTACCCCTGAAATACCGCATTACCCCAAGACTTATACGGCAGCACCACTGGACTGGACTTATATGGCAGTACCAGTGGACTGGACTTATACGGCAGTACCACTGGACTGGACTTATATGGCAATACCACTGAACTGGACTTATATGGAAGTACACCTGGACTTATATGGCAGCACCACTGGACTGGATTTATACGGCAGTACCACTGGACTGGACTTATACGGCAGTACCCTGGACATATATGGCAGTACCTCTGGACTGATATGGCAGCACCACTGGACTGGACTTATACGGCAGTACCACTGGACTGGACTTATATGGCAGTACCCCTGGACTTATATGGCAGTACACCTGGACTTATATGGCAGCACCACTGGACTGGACTTATACGGCAGTACCCCTGGTCTTATACGGCAGTACCCCTGGACTTATACGGCAGTACCCCTGGACTTATACGGCAGCACCACTGGACTGCACTTATATGGCAGTACCCCTGGACTTATATGACAGCACCACTGGACTGGATTTATATGGCAGTACCACTGGACTGGACTTATATTGCAGTACCCCTGGACTTATACGGCAGCACCACTGGACTGGACTTATACGGAAGTACCCCTGGACTTATACGCCAGCACCAATGGACTGGACTTATATGGCAGTACCACTGGAATGGACTTATACGGCAGTACCCCTGGACTTACATGGCAGCACCACTGGACTGGACTTATATGGCAGTACCACTGGACTGGACTTATATGGCAGTACCCCTGGACTTATATGGCAGTACACCCAGACTTATATGGCAGCACCACTGGACTGGACTTATACGGCAGTACCCCTGGTCTTAAACGGCAGTACCCCTGGACTTATACGGCAGTACCCCTGGACTTATACGGCAGCACCCCTGGACTGCACTTATATGGCAGTACCCCTGGACTTATACGACAGCACCACTGGCTGGATTTATATGGCAGTACCACTGGACTGAACTTATACTTATACAGGAGCACTGGACTTATGGCAGCACAGGACACCACCACTGTGACTGGACTGATGCAGCACAAGTCACCACCACTGGACTGATGCAACACAAGACAGCACTGGAATGACACAAAAGAGCAGGTCGCCACCACACGTGCCACACCACTTTCCCGCACAGACACTGAAGAGACACGTCCTCTCGCTACACTCTCCAGGACTGGATGCGCGGCTCCTTATATGGAATCCAAAACCCGCGAGAATCCGACAGCGGGTTGATGACGTTTTGCCTCATTCTGGTTTACAAGTCTGGTGGGATAACCCGACCGGGCTCGGATCTGGGCTCGGTACGTGATTTTTAGGGGGTTCGGTTCTCAGGGAACTGAACCCGCTCATCCCTAGTCAAGAGTCTACTAATCATGTGACAATCTATATGTAAATGGCACCTGCACCATTTTTCCAGTTATTTCTATAGTGTGCATGTGAAGATCTCCAGAAACATGGCTCCTGTGTCATGTTTTCGGTGATATCTGTGGTGCAGATCTCCGGAAACATGGTGCTTGTGCTATTTTCCCAGTGATACCTGCGGCGCCGATAGTGAAGTATTTTGAATGGGTGCAGGGTGTGCGGTATGGGCCTCCCTGGACCCAGGGTCCTGTGCACACTCTGTACCAATTAGAAATATGCCCATGGTTCTAAGGAAAGTTACAGTATTAATGCTAATTAGTATAGTTGTTGATTCTGTAAGATGCCACAACACTCAGTTTGGAAAATAGAGCATACATAATATAAGGATATTCATGCTAATAAATATTAGTGTTCACTTCAAAAGAAATGCCAGGGAGTATACTTTTATGGGCTTACAATCTAGTGTAAAAAGTCAGAGTGGAGATTGGGACAGTAGCTAGCGTGCCCCAGTATAAGTGGTACTCTATACTGTAGGTGAAAGCAGGGTTCTAGACTTTAATAAAGCTGAGCATACACTATACAATTATCTGACAGATCATCTGCCAGATCTGGCTGGTTAGAATGAAAATCTGGTAATGAATGATAGCAAATGACAGTTGACCATTTGCAGCCGAACACAGGAAGACAAACGAAAATTGTCGTTCATACAGATTGGTTAAATCTGTGATTTAACCCATTTGTCTGAACAACAGGTTTTTTTCTGTTTTCCAGTGTTTGGGAGCAAATGGTCAATTGTCATTTGCTCTCTTCCATTATTAGGACTCCATTTAATAATGATCTTAATTACTGGCAGCTGATCTTGTTTAGTATCACAACGATACCAATGAATATGCTGCCAGTTTTTAACATAATTTACCTCTCTGGTGAGGTCCAGCTGTGTACCCCTTCCCCTTCTCAGTGCCAAACTCTCCTGTGTTGCTGACAGCATTAGGCCAATGAGTAATGTGTATGCACAACATTAAGCATACCTCCCAACATGGGCCCTCATTCCGAGTTGATCGCTCGCTAGCTGCTTTTAGCAGCAGTGCAAACGTTAGGCTGCCGCCCTCTGGGAGTGTATCTTAGCTTAGCAGAAGTGCGACCGAAAGGTTAGCAGAACAGTGCTGACATTTTTTCAAGCAGTTTCAGAGTAGCTGCAGACCTACTCCTTCCTTGCGATCACTTCAGTCTGTTTAGTTCCCAATTTGACGTCACAAACACGCCCTGCGTTCGGCCATCCACTCCCCCGTTTCCCCAGGCACGCCTGCGTTTTCCTCTGTCACGCCTGCGTTTTTTTAGCACACTCACGGAAAACGGCCAGTTACCACCCAGAAACACCCACTTCCTTTCAATCACTCGCCGATCAACAGAGCGACTGAAAAGCGTTGCTCGACCTTGTGTGAAACTGCATAGTTTTTTGTGAAAGTACATCGCGCGTGCGCACTGCGGCCCGTACGTATGCGCAGAAATGCCAATTTTGAGCCTGATCGCTACGCTGTGAACAACGGCAGCTAGCGATCAACTCGGAATGACCCCCATGACCCTCTCCAGGAGGGACGGAATGCTCTGCTCCTGGACTTCTCTTAATTTGTGATTGCCATCACCTGTGCTGAAACACCTTTCTTATCCATTAACCTGTTCAAAACAGGTGCTGGCAATCATAAATTAAGAGAAAAGTTCAGAAGCAGAGCATTTTGTCCCTCCTGGAGATGGTCATGTTGGGAGGTATTAAGATTTTTGAGGATGTGGGGGGCCAGTGTAGTTCTTTGCAGACTGGTGTTGCAGGCGCAGCTGTGGAGTTGAGGTACTGTAGATCAGGCATTTACCGTAAGGTAGGCTGACCTTATTATCCCTTTAACCTGGGACACTAATGAATTACACAAGTTCTGTGGCTGATTAAAATCAGGTGAAATGCAGGCTTGTAGTCAACAAGCCACAGAACCTGTGTAATTCATGAGTGTCCCAGGTTAAAGGGATAATATGGTCAGCCTAAATTACGATGGACTGAAGCTGGGAGAGATAGTTGAGATAAGTTACACTGTAGTCATAGTTGCCTAACTGACCCTCTCCATCAGGGAGAAAATGCTCTGTTCCTGGACTTTCTTGGTAATGTATGATTGCCATCACCTGTGGTGAAACACTTTTCTTATCAATTAACTAGCTCACCACAGGTGATGGCAATCATACATTACCAAGAAAGTCCAGGTACAGAGCATTTTCTCCCTCATGGAGAGGGTCAGGTAGGCAAGTATGACTGTAGCTGACGTGGGAGATGATTAAAGTATGGATAAGACAATGTATAAAAGATCTGGCAGCATTTTCTGTTAAAAAAAGGAAATACTGTGTCAATACATCACAGGTGGAGGTGTTAGCTAGGTACACACTATACAATTATCTGGCAGATAATCTGCCAGATCTAGCTGGTTGGAATGAAAATTTGGTAATGGATGAGAGCAAATGACAATCGACCATTTGCTCCCAAACACTGGAAAACGCAAAAAAACTGTCGGTCATCCAAGTTTGTTAAATATGTGTTTAACTAATTTGTGTGAACGACAGGTTTTGTTCGTTTTCCAGTGTTTAGGAGCAAATGGTCGATTGTCATTTGCTCTCATCCATTACCAAATTTTCATTCCAACCAGCTAGATCTCGCAGATTATCTGCCAGATATTTGTATAGTGTGTACCTAGCTGGACTGCAAGAGAGACCAAGAGAAATTTGATGTGAGGAGTAGAGGTCAGTCAATGGTGACAACTAGGGGTATATTTACTAAAGTGCGGGTTTTCAGATGTTGCTCATAGCAGCCAATCAGATTCTGCTTATTTATCTAGCACAGTGGTTCTCAAACTCGGTCCTCAGGACCCCACACAGTGCATGTTTTGCAGGTAACCCAGCCGGTGCACAGGTGTATTAATTACTCACTGACACATTTTAAAAGGTCCACAGGTGGAGCTAATTATGTCACTTGTGGTTCTGTGAGGAGACCTGCAAAACATGCACCGTGTGGGGACCTGAGGACCGAGTTTGAGAACCTGTGATCTAGCACCTTCAAGAACATAGGTTCTCAAACTCGGTCCTCAGGACCCCACACAGTGCATGTTTTGCAGGTAACCCAGCAGGTGCACAGGTGTATTAATTACTCACTGGCACATTTTAAAAGTTCCACAGGTGGAGCTAATTATTTCACTTGTGATTCTCTGAGGAGACCTGCAAAACATGCATTGTGTGGGGTCCTGAGGACCGAGTTTGAGAACCTGTGTTCTAGAAGATGTTAACCAGAATCTGATTGGTTGCTATGGGCAACATCTCCACATCTGAAACCCAGCACTTTAATAAATATGCCCCCTAGACCGCTGGCTTGGAAAACTTAGAAAATTCTGGTGTGTATGACAGTGAGCATACTATTGATAATACAGGTTGAGTATCCCATATCCAAATATTCCGAAATACGGAATATTCCGAAATACGGACTTTTTTGAGGGAGAGTGAGAAAGTGAAACCTTTGTTTTTTGATGGCTCAATGTACACAAACTTTGTTTAATACACAAAGTTATTAATAATACTGTATTAAATGACCTTCAGGCTGTGTATATAAGGTGTATATGAAACATAAATGAATTGTGTGAATGTAGACACACTTTGTTTAATGCACAAAGTTATAAAAAATATTGGCTAAAATGACCTTCAGGCTGTGTGTATAAGGTGTATATGAAACATAAATGCATTCTGTGCTTAAATTTAGCTCCCATCACCATGATATCTCATTATGGTATCTAATTATTCCAAAATACGGAAAAATCCGATATCCAAAATACCTCTGGTCCCAAGCATTTTGGATAAGGGATACTCAACCTGTAATATCACTTCACGAAAAATACCCTGAGAATTGCAAATGTATTAAATTACCGCATGGGGCAGATTTATCCCATCCCATCCGTATCTGAGATGTGGATTGTGATAACTATGCCCCATAGTGTGAGAAAATTCCCAGAAATGTATAAGTCATATGGGATAGTACATAACACTGTGTATGAAAAACAGATAAGCATATAAGAAAACATTAACAATGGCATTTTTGGGTTTTGGTTCCCCAGGTAGCTACATCCTCAAAGTACTGTAAGTGATGTGTTATACCCCTTTCAGACCCCTTTGCCGGGTTCCACTCAGGGTCTATACACGGGTCCTTCCCGGGTGCAACCCGGCAAGAGACCCCTTTCAGACGGTGGTCCGATCAGGCATATTGCCGGTTTGGTGACATCACTGCTGACGCGTGCAGTGGCAGGGCTTGCGGATTAGATGATCTCCAAGCGCCGCCACTTCCTATAGTGTGAACATGTGTTGGGTCACATTAACTCAGCTCACCCCTTTGCACCGCTCCACGACCCGGGTTGAAGCTGTGTTCAACCCTGGTTGCTATCCAAGTTGAAATACCTGGTCACTTGACCCAGATTATTTAAATTAAGCCTTTTCAGTCTGCACAGCAACCTGTGTTGCTGAGTGCTCACGTGCAATAACCCAAGTTATAGCTGGTGGTCTGAAAGGGAAATTAGTAAGAACTCAGCACACCAGAAGCAGGCTGTGCTGAGCAGGGATGCATGAGATCCCGGCATTGGCCCGGCATTGAGTGTTTTGTGCAGGCATTCGGACGGCCATATAATATTTCATGCAGGCACCCATGTTATCAGCCAATCAGCACTTCCCTTTTCATTCATATGGAGTGTACAGTACTATCTGTTTTGGCTCGGGATTTGCATTTTTTTGAAGGTCAGTGGACTTTTACATGGACCGAAGAGTTCTACATGGACTTCTATATGGACCGAAGAGGATTTGATCCATGTGTTGAGAACGTTTTTTTATTTTTAAATAAAGGACTTTCCCCTTTCGGTGTCCGGATACTGTCATTATTTTAATATTTTCATTACAGTGGCTACAAGTTCCAGCAGGCTCTTAATGTCTGGGCATGCTGGCACTTGTTGTTCTATATTCTGGGACAGGCTTGCTGAGACCTGTAGTACCATTGTAAAGAATATTATTTTCTATTTTATACAGCTTTAAGCTTGCACCTACCACCATTAAGGGTTCGGGGAATAGCTCTGGGCTTTCAGTCGGTGTCAGCAAAATACAGAATTATAATTTGGAAGAATATCTAGTTCCAAAGCAAGAAGTCAGTGTCTGTCAACCTGCCAGGTACATAAAGGTAACCCAGAAGAGTAGTCAGGTGCAAGGAAGAATTTCAAGAGCAAATATACAAAGTTAAGAACAATACAAGTCAATAAATGAGAAATAGGGGCCACAGTAGTAAAATCTATAACAGACAATGCTAGACAGCTTGTCCTCTAATAGGTGCATTGCAGTGACGTGCGGTGAGGTCAATGGCTGGGGAGTCGCTGGCTAGTATCCGCCAGTGGGGAGGGGCAGAAATCCTTCACAGTAGAAAATAATATAATGTATAATGTCTTAGAGACATTAACTATATTTTAATAATCAATTCAGAATTAAAAACATACATACCCTAGCAAAGAATCAAACCCATGACCACAGCATTCTAAAGCAGAGCACCTAACCATTAGGCCACCAAGCTACTTGCAATAAGTGAGTTTTGTTTGGAATATTAAAAGTCTATGAAAACAACATTTTGTGAAATAAATAGAAACATTTCACCCTAGTTGGGAATCAAAACCATGTCCTCCAGCATTCAACCTAACTGATGCCTAGAGCAGATAGTTATGGTTAAAATATAATCATAAAAATCAATGTGTTAAATAAATATAATTGCAACCCTCAGTGAGGATTGAACCTAGGACCTCTTGGTTGCTAGCCAGCATGCCTAACCACTACACTACTGGCTCAGCCATACAAACGCACTGACTAATCCATATATTACATCTATACTAAATTGCATTCACTTGTCAGAGTCTGTGTGTACAGGGTCCGCCCCCAACAGACTGAGGGGCAGATTTATTAAACTTGGTGAAATGATAAAGTGGAAGGTGATAAAGGAGCAGCCAGTCAGCTCCTAACTGTCATTTTTCAAACCCAGCCTGTGACATGGCAGTAAGGATCTGATTGTATGGTACTTTATCACCTTCCACTTTATCACTTCACCAAGCTTAATAAATCTGCCCCTCAGTGCCGAACAGGAAAGGAGCTGTGATGAGAGGGGTAAGGAGTGTCACCAGCCCCTGCTCTGGCAGGTTGGGTGCCTCTGCCTCAGGCTGGGCTGATGTTATGTGGCCAGGTGGCCGGAGCTCATCACACTGGCCAGGGGATAAGCTGCACTGCTGCAGCTTCAACACAAAACTGTATGTACTGTGGCTGTGTTACAGGAGAGGGGAGCCGCGGGGAACATGCTACTCACCCACATTCAAAGCCAGATCCTCACAGACCTCCTCTCCGTGTATGGGAGGCAGGGGCGGATCCAGAAAAAAATTACAGGGGGGGCACCATAAGGGACGTGGCTTCGTTGGAATGGGCGTGGCTTCGTTGGAATGGGCGTGGTATTGCAGGAAAAGACTACCTTATACCCCAGTTTTGCAACCTGCACGCCCAGACGTTGGCCACCACAGAAAAGAAAAATAATCCTGATTCATGCCCCTTACATTATTTGTCATTTCTCTAACGTCCTAAGTGGATGCTGGGGACTCCGTCAGGACCATGGGGTTTAGCGGCTCCGCAGGAGACAGGGCACAATAATAAAAGCTTTAGGATCAGGTGGTGTGCACTGGCTCCTCCCCCTATGACCCTCCTCCAAGCCTCAGTTAGATCTTTGTGCCCGGCCGAGAAGGGTGCAATCTAGGTGGCTCTCCTGAGCTGCTTAGAATAAAAGTTTAAGTTAGGTTTTTTATTTTCAGTGAGTCCTGCTGGCAACAGGCTCACTGCTACGAGGGACTTAGGGGAGAGAAGTAAACTCACCTGCGTGCAGGATGGATTTGCTTCTTAGGCTACTGGACACCATTAGCTCCAGAGGGAGTCGGAACACAGGTCTCACCCTGGGGTTCGTCCCGGAGCCGTGCCGCCGACCCCCCTTGCAGATGCCGAAGTTGAAGGGGTCCAGAGGTCCAGAAACAGGCGGCAGAAGACTTTCAGTCTTCATAAGGTAGCGCACAGCACTGCAGCTGTGCGCCATTGTTGTCAGCACACTTCATACCAGCGGTCACTGAGGGTGCAGGGCGCTGGGGGGGGCGCCCTGGGCAGCAATGTATTATACCTTTTTTATGGCTAAAATACATCACATATAGCCCTTGAGGCTATATGGATGTATTTAACCCCTGCCAGATCTCACAAACTCCGGGAGAAGAGCCCGCCGTTTTAGGGGGCGGGGCCTATTCTCCTCAGCACACGGCGCCATTTTCCTGCTCAGCTCTGCTGTGAGGAAGGCTCCCAGGCTCTCCCCTGCACTGCACTACAGAAACAGGGTTAAAACAGAGAGGGGGGGCACTTATTTGGCGATATGATTACATATGTGAAAATGCTATAAGGGAAAACACTTGTATAAGGGGTTGTCCCTGTATAATTATAGCGTTTTTGGTGTGTGCTGGCAAACTCTCCCTCTGTCTCCCCAAAGGGCTAGTGGGGTCCTGTCCTCTATCAGAGCATTCCCTGTGTGTGTGCTGTGTGTCGGTACGTGTGTGTCGACATGTAGGAGGACGATGTTGGTGAGGAGGCGGAGCAAATTGCCTGTATTGGTGATGTCACTCTCTAGGGAGTCGACACCGGAATGGATGGCTTATTTAGGAATTACGTGATAATGTCAACACGATGCAAGGTCGGTTGACGACATGAGATGGCCGGCAAACAAATTAGTACCTGTCCAGGCGTCTCAGACACC